>NW_027471882.1:0-17870 GCF_051020765.1 Lasioglossum baleicum | reverse complement strand
TGTATTACATTCCTACAACCTATTTCGCTGCAGCGAGCGTCATGCTTAGTGCTCACGGAAACATATATGTAGACATTATAGTAGAAGCACACCTTATTTTCATACATGAATTAGAGGACCATTGTGTCAAACCGTTCGAGAACGTTACCACCTTCCTTGAGACTCGATCGGCTAAGTCAATAGCTTCACCAATCCTGTGATTCCAAGCGGAAACAAGGTAATCCGGTGGTAAATACGCTGAACATTATAGGCAATGGGCACCATTATTCATGCAGTGAATATTAATGTAGAGAATCATACAGTCGAAGAACATTACCAATTCGTATAATTTTCTCCATTACCGAGTACCGTACCGTAAGAGAACATAACCCGATATAGCGAGTATCTCGCTTTATGTTGACGGAAACAAATTCGTAACCATTACAGCAGGCGGACACTTCATTTTAATATATAAATAGCAAAATGGAGAGTCAAACGGTCCGAGGACGTATCCACCCTCTTTTAGAGTCGACGGCGAAGTCAATAGCATGACCTATTCCAAGATTTCAAGAATCGAACCATGTATTCCGGGAGGAAATCCGCTGAGCAGTATTGCCAATGGACAGCTTAATTCGCGGCTTGAATATTAAAGTAGCGCTTCAAAGTGTTTTAGGGCGTTGGCAATTGGTTTAGAGTCAAACACATTATCGATGGCCTCATAATCGGTGATGCTATCCAGCGGTTTCGAGAGCATAATTTCGTGTTCAGGGAAAGAAATTTGTCTACATTTCTATGACGGGTGCCATAATTTCGTGTATGAATTAGAAGATTCAGTGTCAAACCGTTCGAGAACGTTACAACTTGCTGTGAATGACGAATGCCTACGTCAACAGCTTCACCCGGCGTGCGATTTCGAGTGTCAAACCAGGTATTCCGGGAGTAAATCCGCTAAAGTGTATTGGCAATAGACACCTTCATTCACGGTTTGAATATTAAATTTGAGCTTCGAACCGTTTGAGAACGTTTCCAATTGGAATAAAGTCAAACATTTTATTGGCGAGGATATCCTCCGAAAGCACAACGCGCGGTATCGTTAGTATAACAAGGCGTTCAGAGGAACCAACTAGTATACATTTTAGAGCCGGGCTCCTTAATTTCATGAATGAATTAAAAGATCGAGTGTCGAGCAGAGAGAAAGCGTAACCACGATCATTGAGAATAGTGCGGCTAGGTCAACAGCTTCACCTATCCTGCGATTCCTAGAGATATACGAGGTGTTCCAGGAGTAAATTCGGTATATAGTATTGGTAACAGACACCTTAATTCACGGTTTGAACGTTAATGTAGAGCATCAATTCTATTGTGAACGATACCAAATGCTGTAAAGTCAAACGTTTTACCCAAGACCTTACCATCTGAAAAACGATCTCGCTGCATCGAGAGTATAACTTCGAGATCCGAGGGATGAATTAGTATACATTTTAGTGACAAGCACATTCATATGATACATAAATTTGAAGATTGTGGGCCAAACCGCTTGAGAAGGATGACACCTTCAGTGAGAGACGAACCGCTAACTCAATAGCTTCACGTATCCAGTGATTCCGAGAGTCAAGCTGGGCATCCCAGGTGTAAATCACCTGAACAGTGTGGGCAATGAAGGGGCTTAATTAAACGGTACGAATATTCCTGATCCGAGGGATGAATTAGTATACATTTTAGTGACATGCACATTAATTTCATGCATAAATTTGATGATTGTGGGCCAAACCGCTTGAGAAGGTTGACGCCATCAGTGAGAGACGAACCGCTAACACAATAGCTTCACGTATCGAGTGATTCCGAGAGTCAAGCTGGGAATCCCAGGAGTAAATCACCTGAACAGCGTGGGCAATGAAGGGACTTAATCAAATGGTACGAATATTCCTGATCTGAGGGATGAATTAGTATACATTTTATTGACAAGCACATTATTTTCATGCATGAATTTGAAGATTAAGGGCCAAACCGCTTGAGAAAGTTGACACCTTCAGTGAGAGACGAACCGCTAAGTCAATTGCTTCACGTATCCTGTGATTCCGAGAGTCAAGCCAGGCATTCCAGGAGTAAATCACCTGAACTGTATTGGCAATGAACTGGCATAATCAAACGGAACGAATATTAAGGTAGATAGTCAAACCGTCGGTGAACATGTCGCCATTGCATACGGTCAATCTTCGTACGGAAGGCCTCACCTTCCGGGAACCTAGCCCGCTGCATGCAGAGTATAACTTCGTGGTTCGAGAAGCAAATTGATATTCATTTTAGTGACAGGCATCCTAATTTCATCTACGAGTAAGAAGTTCGATTGTCAAACTATTGGAGGACGTTACCACCATATTTGAGAGTCGCTCGGTTAAGTCAATAGCTTCACCATTCCTGTTATTCCGAGAGACAAACCAGGATTTCCGGGAGTCTATCCGATGAAAGGGGTTAGCAATAGACACATTAATTCACGGTTTGCATATTATTGTCGAGAATCAAATCGTTGTAGAACGTTACCCCATTCGTATGTAGTAAATCTTTCTACCGAAGGCCTTACCTTCCGAGAAGCTCTACCCGATACAGGGACGCAATTCATAGTATTCAGTGCAACAAATTAGTAGACATTTTAGCAAACGGGCACATTATTTTCATGTAGCTACAGCGAAAGCGAGAGTTAATCCGTTCCAGAACGGTAACACCTTCCTTGACAGCAAACGTCAAAGTCAATAGCTTTACCTATCGTCTATTACCGAGAATCGATCCATGTATTCCGGGAGCAAATCCACTTGACAGCATTAGCAATGGACACCTTATTACACGGTATGGATTTTAAAGTAGAGATTCACGCCGATGAAGAACGTTATAACTTGGAATGGATTCAAACTTCTTGCCGACGGCATTACATTTCGAGAAGTTTAACCAGCTGTATCGAGAGCATAAAATTCTGTGCAGAGGAAGAAATTACTATATATTTTAGTGATTGGCACCTTAATTTCATGTATGAAATATAAAGATCGAGGCTCAAACCGAGTGAGAAGGTTGGCACCTTTTTTGAGGATGGAACAGCTGAGCCAATAGCGACACATACCCGGTGATTCCGAAAGTCAAACCCGGTATGCTGGGTGTAAAATCCGAGGCACAGTTGTGGCCCTAAACACCTTAATTCATGGATTGAATACTAAAGCAGAACGTCAACTCCTTTACGAACGTTACCATTTGGTATGAGGACAAACCTTTTAACGATTGCCTTACATTTCGAGAATCCTGCCCGCTGTATCGAGTGTATATCATCGTGTTCAGAGAAGCATATTAGGATACATTTTAATCGCGGTCACGTTGTTAACATATACAAATAGGAAAATCAGTAGTAAGACTTATCCAGAACGATACCACCTTCCTTACGACTCGAGCGTCAAAGTCAACAGCTTCACACATCCAGTGATTCCGAGAGTCGTACCAGGTAAGCCTGGAGTAAACCTTCTGAACAGTATTGAAAAGGGGCACCTATGTTCACGGCTTAAATATTAAAGCGGCATGTCTAAGCATTGTAGATCGATACCTATTGGCATAGAGTCCAGCGCTTTACCGAATGCCTTACCATGCGAGAAGATATCCTGCCATATCGTATAGTTTCGTGTTTAGTGAAACACAGTAGTATACAATTTAGTGACGACACCTTAAATTCATGGTCGAATTGAAATATCGAAGGTCAAACAGTTTGAGAACGGTACCACCCACTTTTAGAATACAACGGCTAAGCCAATAGCTTCACCAATCAGGTGATCCACGGCGTAAACCAGGTAATCCGCGAGTAAATCCGCTGAACGCTATTGGTACTAGATGCAATAATTCACGGTATGAAAACAAAAGCACGCCGTCAAGTCGCTGGTATAACAATTCCTATTGGTGTAGGGGTCAAACTACTTACAGAATGCATTACCTTCCAAGCACCTAACCCGCTGTATCCAGAGTATAACTCCGCGTTCAGACAAGCAAACAAGTGTACACTTTAGGGACAAGCACCTCAATTTCAGGTATGAATAAGCAGATCTGGAGTTACACGGTTCGAAATCGTTTCCTCCTTCAATGGGAGTCACATGACTAGGGCAATAGCTTCACGTATCCTGCGATTCCGAGAGACTAATCAGTCATTACGAGAAAAAAAACCACTAAATTACAATGGCAATTGACACGATAATTCACGACTTGAACATTAAGGAACAAAGACGAACTGTCGGTGATCATTACGAATTGGAATAGAGTGACACTTTACACAGTGGGCCTCAGTTTCTACGAAGCTAACCCGCTGTATCGAGGGAAGAACTACGTGTTCAGAGTGGGATATTAGTATTCCGTTCAGTGACGGGCACCTCATCCTCGTGTATGGATTAGAAAATCGAGAGTCAAACCGTTCGTGAACGTTACCACGGTCTGTGAGACTCGGAATGCCAAGTCAGCATCTTCAGTAATCCTGTGCTTGCGAGAGTCAAACCAGGTATTGAGGGAGTAGAATATACTGTTGAATATTGGCAATAGATTCCTTAATTCACGGTAAAACTATTTAGGTACTGAGTCAAGTCGCCGGAGAACGTTATCAATTAAAACAAAGTAATTCTCTTTACCCTATGAATTACCATCCGAGAACCTATCCCGCACAAGCGAGTGTCTAGCTCAGTGATCACAGAAACAAATGAGTAGACATTTCATGAGACAGGCACGTCTGCTTCATATATAGAAAGCAAAGTCGAGAGTCAGACTGTCCAAGAACGTTAGCACCTTTCTTGATAGTCGTACTCGTATTTCAATAGCTTCAACAACCCTGGTATTCCGAGAGTGAAACCACGAATTCCGAGAGTCTGTCCGCTGTATAGTATTGGCAGTAGACGCCTGAACTTACGGTATAAATAGTAATATACCGATTCGAGCCATCGAAGAATGTTATCTACTTGTATAGGCTCAAACATTTTACCGGATTCCTTACCCCCCGAGAACCAATACCGCGGCAGCAAGTGTCTTGGTTAGTGTAGAAGGAAACAAATTAGTAGACACTTTAGCAGGTGAACATTTTAATTGCATGTATCAATAGGAAGGTAGAGGGTCAAATCGCCCGAAAAATGTTACAACCACTTTTGACAGACGCATGGCTAAGACAATAACTTCACTTTCCTGTGATATCGAGAGGCGAACCATGTATTCCGGGAGAAAATCCGATGAACAGTATTGGCAATTGACACCTTACTTCGTGGTATGAGCATTAAAGTAGCGAGACAAGCCGTAGGAAAACTTTACGAAATGGTATGACGACAAGAATGTTACCGTACACTGTACTTTCCGCCCACCTATCCCGCTCTTACGGAAAGCATCAATTCAGAATCAGAGAAGTCAATTAGTAAACATTTTTAGTGACGCGCTGCTTAATTTCATGTATGAATAATTATGACCGAGAGTCAAACCGCTCGGGAACGCTTCCACCCTCTTTAAGAGTCGAATGGCTAAGTGAACAGCTTCACCTATCCTCTTGTACCGAGAGTCAAACCAGGTATTCCGAGTGAAGGTCCGCTGTAGAGTGTTGGCAATAGACATGACCAAATGGTATAAGTCATCCGTTTTGCCGGATACCTTGCCATCCAAGGTCTTAACTTCATTTATGAAATAGAAGATCGAGGGTCCAACCCGTGCGAGAACGTTGCTACCTTCCCTGGGAGATGAACTGCAACGCGAACTGCTTCATATATCCTGCAATTCCGAGAGTCATATCAGGTAATACGGGAGTAATCCGCTGAAGAGTATTGGCAATTGACACATTAATTCACGGTTTGAATATTAAAGCAGAGCGACAAACCGCTAGAGATCATTTCCAATTGGTATAAAGTCAAACATTTTCCTTTCCGTTGTGACGCCAGCCAAAATCCAGCCAACGCATCATTGTGTGACCCCCGCCAAAATCCAGCCTACGCATCAGCGGAAACCGCCCAAAAAATAACCGTAGCAATATTTGTCAAAATTCAGATATAGCATAACCGCAATCCGCTCATCATATCAACCGTGGCTAAATCAGCCCAAACCAGTCAACACGTGATCAGAAACCGCCTTCTCAACCAGAAAATTATAATATAAAACCCGAGCACAAACGAATAAATCAGTTCTACATTGTACCCCAAACCTGACGTTTGAACATTCGTATACCTACTTTGAAAACGAACATTAAATATTTAAAATTATTCAATATCTGTATTACACTTATTTTACGGAATAAGTATAAATATGGGATACCTAGTTTCTTCTAGAATGGATCTCCTCCACCAAGGTTGATGAGCCGTCCCTGTTTATTTTAGTTTAACACTTGTCACGAATTTCCTCGGAAAACCGTCCGATAGCTTAACGCGCTGTATCGAGAGTATAACAAGGTGTTCAGCGGTACAATGGAGTATACATTTTAGTGTCGAGCACCTTAATTTCATGTATGAACAAGAAACTCTGAGTCAAACCGGTAGAGTCCGGTGCAACCTTCTTTGGGAGTCAAACGGATAAGTGAGTACCTACATCGACCCTGTGATTGCGAGAGTCAAATAGGTATTCCGGGAGTAAATCCGCTTAACAGTATTGGTAATAGACACCTTGCTTCACGATTTGAATATTAAATATACAGCGTCAAACCGTTTGAGAACATTACCAATTCAGAGAAATTCAAAACTTTTACCGAAGGCCATGCCTTTCGAAAGCATATCCGTTGTTTCGAGTGTATACCTTCGTGTTCAGAAAAAGAAATTAGTATTCATTCCAGTGTCGGCCACCTTAATTTCATGTATGAACAGAATAATCGAGAGTCTAACGGCTCGAGATCGTTGCCACGTCCTTTCAGAGACGTATCGCTAAGTCAATAGGATCACCCATCCTGCGATTCCTACAGACAAACCATGTATTCCGGTAGCAAATTTGCTGAACAGTGTTGGCCATGGACTCCGTAATTCACGGTATAAATGCTAATGTACTGATCCAGAACGCCAGAGAATAATACCAATTTGAATAAAGTCATTCATCTCACGGAATACCTTACTTTCAACGAACCTAACCCGCTATAGCGACTGTCCTGCTTAATGTACACGGAAAAGAATTAGTAGACATTCTAACAGACGGACAACACATGTTTGTGTACAAATATCACTATCGAGACATACAGCGTTCAAGAACGTTTCCACCACCATTGAGATTCGTACGGCTGAGTCAATAGCTTCAGCTATCCTGTGATACCTCGATTCAAACCTGGTATTCCGGGAGTAAAACCGCTGAACGGTAATGGAAATAGTACTGGCAGTGTACAGAGTCGAACCGTTGTTGAAGTTTACTTCGTGGTATAATGTCAAAAGTTTTATCGAAGGCCTTACCCTCCAAGAATCTATCCCGCTCCATCGAGAGTTAGTATACATTTATATTTACATTTGTTATTATTAGTACACATTATAGCGGTGGCCACATTAATATCATGTATGAATTAAAAGATCGAGCGTCTTACCGTCGGAGAACTTTATCAATTGGTACAGTGTCAATCGCTACACCTTGCACTCCAAAAACCGAGATCTGTGTATCGAGAGTATAGCAGCGTGATCAAAGGAACGAATAAGCATACATTTTAGTGACGAGCACCATAATTTCATGCATGAAATAGAAGATTGAGAGTCAAACCGTTCGTCAACGTTGCCACCTTCTGCGAGAGACGAACGGCTACGTCAAAAGCTTCACTCAACTCGTGATTCCGAGAGACAAGCCTGGAAAACCGAAAGTAAGCCCGCTGAAGGGAATTGGCGATTGGCAGCTTAATTCACGGTTTAAACATTAAAGTGGAGCGCCAAACCGTTTGAGAACGGTACAAATTAATATAAAGTCAAACGCTTTACCGAAGTCGATACCCTCCGAATATCTAACCCGTCGTATCTAGAGTATAAGTTCGTGTTCAGAGAATGAAATAGCTATCCATTTCAGCGACGGGCACCATGGTTTCATATGTGAAATAGAAGATTTGACGTCAAACCGCTCCAGGATGTTGCTACCGTCTGTGAGTGAAGAACGACTAAGTGAATTGCTTCACCTATGCTGGTATACCGAGAATCAACTGGATATTCCAGCAGTAAATCCTCTGAACATAATTGGCAACAGACACCTTAATACACGGTTCGAATATGAAAACAGGCCGTCAAACCATCGGTCAACATTACCAATTTGTGTAGAGCCGTCAAGGTGCTAGTCAGTGAAGTGGATACCAATTTCGTTCTCAGGACACAAAGTTTACTCTCGATACAGCGGTTTTTTTTTTCGAACGGTAATGCATTCTGAAAGAATATTGACCCTACACCTATAGGTATTATTGTACAACGGCTTGACGGCCTGCTTTAATATTCAAACCGAGAATTGAGGTGTCTATTGCCAATAATGTAAAGCGCATTTACACCCGGAATACCTGCTTTGACCTTCGGAATCATATGATGGGTGTAGCCATAGCTTTATCAGTTCGACGCTCGAAGATGGTGGTATCACGATCGTACGGTTTGACCCTCCATCTTCCTACTCATACGTGAAAATGAGATGCCTGCCTGCTAAAATGTCTACCCATTTGATCCTGTGAAAACAATGCAAGACAATTGCTATTGCGAGTTGGGTTCTCAGAAGGAACGGTACAGCGTAAATTTATTGACTTTATACCAATTGGTAATGTTCTCCTATGGCTTGACTCTCTACTTTAATTTCGTACGGTGAAATAACGTGTGTCGTGCCAATACCGTTCAGCGGATTTCCTCACGGAATAACTGGTTTGACTCTCGGATTAACAGGATAGGTGAAGCAATTAACGCAGCCGATCGTCTCTCGCAGGAGGTGGCAACGTTGTGTAGGGGTTTGACCCTCGATTTTCTAATTTATATATGAAGATAAAGTTCCCGTACACTGAATTGAATACCAATTTCGTATTCTGAACACGAAGTTATACCCTCGATGATGCCGGAGAAGTTCGCAGACGGTATGGCCGTCGGTGGAATGTTTGACTTTATGCCAATTGCTAACGTTCTCGAACGACTTGAATCTCTACTGCGACCTTCAAACAGTGAAATAAAGTGTCTATTGCCAATACGCTTCAGCGGATTTACTTCCACAACACCTGGTTTGACTCTCGGAAACACAGCATAGCTGCAGCTATTGACTTTGGTGTGCGACGTTCAATGATGGTGACAACGATCTCGAGCGGTCTGACCCTCGACCTTTATAGTTCATACATGGAACTAAGGTGCCAGTGACTAAAGTGTATACCAATTTGGGTCTCTGAATACGAAGTTGTACTCCTCAATACTGAGGGCTAGCTTCTCGGAAGTTGAGGCCTTCGGTTAAAGGTTTGAGTCTATGACAATTGATAATGATCTCCGAAGGTTTAGCTGTCCACGTTAATGGCGAAACCGTGAATTGAGGAGTCTATTGCACCTACAGTTCAGCGGATTTACACCGGCATGCCTGGATTCACTTTCGGTATTACAGGATACGTGAGGCTATTGGCTCAGCCGTGCGACCCTCAACGGAGGCCGTAATGTCACGAACGGTTTGATCATCGATCTCCTAATTCATACATGAATTTACTGTGCAGTCACTGAGGTGTATACTAATTTGCTTCTCTGAACACGAAGATATAATCTCGATAGAGGGGGTTAGCTACTCGGACAATAAGGTCTGGTGTATAAAGTCGGTGTAAAGAGCAATCAGTAACGTTCTACAATGCTTTGGCCCTGTCCCATAATATTCATACCGTGAAACTGCGTGACTAATGCCCACAATGTACAGCATGTTTAAACGCGGATTACCTGGCATGACTCTTGGGATCGCAGGTTCGGAGTAGCTGTTAACTTAGCCGATCGACTGTTAAAGAAGGTGGCAATGTTCTCGAACGGCCTGACCATAGATATTCCAATTCATACATGAATTTAATGATCCGGCACTAAAATGTATACCAATGTGTTTCCCATAACACGAAGTTATACCCTCAATACGGCGATTTTGCTACTCAGGCGTTAAGACTTTCGGTAAAGCGTATGACTTTACAACAGTTGGTATCGTTCTCAAACGGACTGACTCTGTACTTTAATATTCATACAGTGAGTTGAGGTGTTTATTGCCAATACTCTTCAGCGTATTTACTACCGGAATACCCGGTTTTACTCTCCTAACCACTAGAAAGGTGAAGCTATCGATTTAGCCGTTCGTCTCTCAAAGAGGGTGTATCGTGCTGGAACATGTTGCCTCCCGATCTTCTAATTCATACATGAAATTAACGTACTTGTCGTTAAAATGTATACCACTTTGCTTCGTTGATCACGAAATTATAATATCGGTACTGTGGGTTAGGTGTTCCGAGGGTAATGCCAATGATAAGGGGTTTGAGTCCATTCCATTAGGTGACACATCTACTCCGGTTTGACCCCGTACTTTTATATCTAAGCATGTAATAGGATGTCTAATGCCAATAGTGTTCAGCGGATTTGCGCCTGGAATACCAGGCTTGACTCACGGAATAACGAGAAAGGGTGAAGCTATTGACTTAGCCGGACGAATTTTACAGAAAGTGGTAACGATCTCGAGAGATTTGACACTCGATCTTCTAATTCGTTCATGAAGCTAAGGTACCCGACACTTAAATGTATTCTAATTTGTTCCTCTGAACACGATTTCATACTCTTGATACAGCTGGTTAGGCTTCTCAGAGGTAATGCCAACGGTAAAAAGGTTGCCTCTATACAAATTGTTTACGATACACATGGTTTGATGCAGTACATCTATATTTATACTTGGAATCAAGGTGCCTCTTGCCAATACTGTTCAGCGGATTTACTCGTGGAATACCTCCATCGTCTCAAGGATTCACAGGATAGGTGAAGCTATTGACCTTGCCGTTCGACTCTCGCAGAGGGCAGTAAAGTTCTCAAAAGGTTTGACTATGGAACTTCTAATTCATACCGGAAAATAGGGGTCCTGTCATTGAAATTAATGCTATTTTATTTCTCTGTCCACGAAGTTATTTTCTCGAAACAGCGGGTTATCCTCACGGACGGTATGGCCTGTGGGTGGAATTGTGGACTCTATACTAATAGGTAACCTTGTACAACTGTGTGACCCTGTACTTTGATATCTATACGGGGAAGTAGGGTTTTCAATGCCGATACTATACTGCGAATTTACTCCCAGAACCCTTCGCTTGACTCTCGGAATCACAGAATGGGTGAGGCTATTGGCTAAGCCATTCGACGCTCTAAGAAGCTAGTAACGTTCTCGAGCAGTTTATCTTTCGATTTTTCTATGCCTTCATGGAAGTTAAGAGTCCGTCTGCAAAAAGGTCTACTAATTTGTGTCTGTGAATACTAGGCAAGGCACTACGCACTGCGTGTTCGGTTTCTCGAAAGGTAAGGCCTTCGGTAAAAAGTTACACTTTATACGAATATGTAACATTCTGCAATGATTTATAGCGCGACCGTAGTATCCAAACCGTGAATTATTGTGTCTATAGCCAATACAATCCAGCGGATGTACTGCTGAAATGCCTGGTTTGACTCTCGGCATTCCAGGAGAGGTGAAGCTATTCACTGAGCCGTTCGACCCTCAAAGAAGGTGGAAACGTTCCCGAACGGTTTGACGGTCGATTTTTCTATTCATACGAGAACATAAGGCTTCCGTCTGCTAAAATATCTACTAATTTGTTTCCGTGAGCACTAGGCATGACACTCGATACAGCGGGATAGGTTATTGGGAGGTAAGATATCTTGGAAAAATATTGACTTTAAGGCCTTCCGTACAAATTTTGATTCTTTACCAGTAGGTAACGTTCTACAAAGGTATGACGACTTACGATAGTATTCAAAGCGTGAATTAAGATGTTGCCCGATAACTCTAGTCAGCGGATTTACTCCCGTAATACATGGTTTCACTTCCGGAATCACAGGATGAGTGATGCGATTGACTTAGCCGTTCGTCTCTCACAGAAGGAGGTACCATTCCCTAATGGCTTGACCCCCGATTTTGAAATGTATACATGAAAATGTGGTGTCCGTCTGCTAACATAAAAACCAATTTTATTCCGTGAACATTAAGCTAGGCACATGCAACAGCGGGGTAGGTTCACGGAAGGTAAGGCTTTCTGTAATAGTAATTACATTATATGAATTTCTGTTTCAATTCCACGGTTTGACTCTCTCCTTTCTTATTTATACCGTGATTATTGGAAGGTGGGATATCCGGAAAAAATATTGACTTTATACCATATGGTAATGTTCTTCTACAATTTGACTTTCCACTTTAATATTTATGCCTTGAATTAGGATGTCTATAGCCAACACTGTGGTGCGGATTTCCTGCCGGAATACCTGGTTTGTCTCTCGGGATCATGGGATAGGTTAAACTATTGACTTAGCCGTTGATCTCTAAATGAAGGTGATAATTCTCCCGAACAGTTTGAAACTCGATATTCAAATTCATACATGCAATTAATGTGCCCGTCACTAAAATGTATACTACTACACTTCCCTGAACACGAGGATATAATCTCGATACAGTGGGTTAGCTTCTCGGAAAATAAGGTCCGCGGTGAAAAGTTTGTCTATTGAGCAATAGGTAACGTTCTACAAGGGTTTGTCTTTGTTCCTTAATATTCATATCATGAATTTGTGTGTCTAATGTCAATACTGTACAGCGGGCTTAGACGTGGACTATCTGGTTTGACTCTTGGACTCACAGTACAGGTGGAGCAATAGACTTAGATGTGCAACTGTCAAAGAAGGTGATAACACTCCCAAGCGCATATATGCTAGATTTCTATTTCCTACATGAAATTATGGTTTCCGTCACCAAAATTTATATTAATTTCTTCCTCTGTATTCGATATTATGCTCTCGATAAAGCAGGTTTGGATCTCCGAAGGGTAAGGTCTTCAGTAAAACGTATGACTTTATACAAATTCCTTATGTTCTCAAACGGTTTTACGCTATGCGTTAGTATCCAAACCCAGAATTAAGGTATCTATTGCCAATATTGTTCAGCGGATTAATCCCGGATTACATGGTTTGAGTGTCAGAAGCACAGGATAGGTGAAGCTATTGAGTTAGCAGTGTGACCCTCAGAAGAGGTGGTAATCTTCTCAAACTATATGTCTCTCAATCTTCTGATTCATACGTGAAATTGAGTTGACCGACACCAAAATGTTCACTTATTTGTATCTCTGATCACGAAGCTATACACTCGATACAGAGGGTTAGGTTCCCGGAATGTATAGTATCCGGCAAAGTGTATGACGTTATAACAATTGGTAATGCTCTTCGTCGATTGACCTGTGTAATATAATATTCAAGCAGCTGATTCGGGTGTCCATTGCCAATAGTTTACAGCGGATTGACAACCGCAATCCCTGGACTGACACCCGAAATCGCAGGGCTGGTGAAACTATTGACATAGCCGTTCCACCCTCGAAGAAGGTGGTAATGTTTCCGGATGGTTTGACTCTCGATGTTCTACTTCATACATGTATTTGATGTGCCCGTCATTAAAATTCATACTCATGTGTTCTACTGAACACGAAGTAATACTCTCGATACAGGGCGGGTTCGTTCTCGGAAGGTAAGGCATTCTGTAAATAGTTTTATACTATACTGAGCACAATATTATACTCCAAAATGCAGCGGGGTAGGTTTATGGATGGTAAGTTGTTCTATAAAAAGTAAGACTTTAAAACATTTGGTAATGTTCTGCAACGGCTTGACCGCCTGCTTTAGTATTCAAACCGTGAATTGAGGTGTCTACTGTCAATACTGTTCAACAAATTAACTCCTGGAATATCTGGTTTTATTTCCGGAACCGCAAGATATGAGCAGTTACTGACATAGCCGTGCGACTCTCAGAGAAATTCGTCACGTTCTCGATTGGTTTGATCCTCGGACTCTTAATTAATACATGGAGCTATAGTATCCGGCACTGCTATTTAGACCAATTTGGGTCTCAGTCATGAAGTTGACCTTCCGATACAGCTAGTGACGTTCTCGGAAGGTGAGGCCCAGGTAAAAAGTTTTACTCCATACCACTAGGCAACGTTATGCAACCGGTTGACTCCGTACTATAGTAACCAAACCGTGAGTTATGGTGTCCACTGCCAAAACAGTTCAGCGGATTTTCTCCCGCACCACCTGGTTTGACTCTCGGAAATACAGAATAGGTGAAGCTATTGACTTAGCGGAGCGACTATGAAAAAAGGACGTAACGTACTCAAGCGGTAGGACACTAGATCTTCTTATTCATTCGTGAAATTAATGTTTTCCTCACTAAAGTGTAAACAAATTCGACCGTCTGAACTCTATTTTATTCTCTCGATACAGCGGCTAAGTTCTTCGGAGGTAGGGTCTTCTGAAAAACGTGTGACTCAGTACCAATTGGTAACGCTGACAAACAGTTTGACGCTCTACTTTAATATTTAATCCGTGAATTAAAGTGTCTAATGCCAATACTGCTCTGTGGCTCCACTCCCGGAGTACCTGGATTGTCTCTCCGAATCATAGGATAGTTGGAGCTACTGGGTTGGCCCTTTCATTCTCAAAAAGCGTGGTAGCGCTGTAGAAAGGTTTGACTCTCCAATTTGCTATTCTTACATGAATATAATATGCCCATCTGCTGAAATGCCTACAAATTTCTCTCCGTGAACACTAAGCCAGGCATTCCCTACAGCGGGTAGGTTTCATGGACGGTAAGACCTTGGGATAAAGTTTGACACTATACCAGTACATAACGGTGTACAACTGTTTGACTCGGTACTTGAATGCTTATGCCGTGAATTATGGTATCTATTGTCTACACGGTAAACAGATATACTCCTCGAATACCTGGTTTGACTCTCGGAATCACAGGATAGGTGAAGCAATTGACTTAGACGCCCGATCATCAACGCGGGAAGTAACGTTCTCGATCGGATTGACCATCGAGTTCTTGATTCATACATGTTACGGTTTGAATACTAAAGTAACGCGACAATCCGTTCGAGATCGTTACAAATTGGTTTACAACTCAAACGTCTTACTGAAGACCTTACCTTGGGAGTTCCTCACCGCCTTCACAGACGGGATAAGTTCATGTTCAGAAAGGGAAATTGGTATTCATATCAGTGACCGGCACCTTAACGTCATGCATGAAGTAGAACATTGAGTGCCAACCCGCACGAGAACGTTACCATATTCTTTGAGAGTCGACCGGCAAAGTCAATAGCTTTACCCATCCTGTGATTCGGACAGACAATCCAGGTGTTCCAGGAGTAAATCCACTCAACAGTACTTCCTATAGTCACCTCAATTCAGGGTATAAATATTATGGTACTGAGTCCAACCGTCGGAAAACATTACCAAAGAGTATTGAGCCAGACTTTTTACGGAGAGCCTCACTATTCGCGAACCTAACCCGCTCTATCTAGTGTATATCATCGTGATTATCGAGAGAGATTAGTACAAATTTTTGGGACTTGCACTTTAATATTATATATGAACTGGAAATGCGAGTGTCAAGCCGATCGAGAACGTTACCACATATTTTTAGAGTCGTGCAGTTAAGCAATGAATTCACTTATTGTGTGATTCCGAGTGTCGAAACAGGCATTTCGGGAGCCAGTCCACAATGCAGTATTATCAACAGGCAAGTTAATTGTCGGTATAAATAATAAAGTAGATCGTCAAACCGTTGTAGAACGTTACCTACTGGTACAGTGTCAACATTTTTACGGAAGGCCTTACCATCTGAGAACCAAACACGCAGTATCGAGAGTATAACTTCGTGCTTGTAGAAGCAAATAAGTATTCATTCTTGTGAGGGGCCCCTTAATTTCATGTATGACTATGGTGATCGCGATTCAATGTGTTCGAGAACGTTATACCCATTTTTGATAGTCGCACAGCTAAGTCAATAGCTTATCCTATGCTGTGATACCGAGAGTCACATCGACGTATTCCGGGAGTAAATCGCCTGATCAGTTTTGGCACCGGGATCCTTAGTTCACGGTTTGATTTTTAAAGTTGGGTGGCAAAACGTCGGGGAATATTACTAATTGGTATAAAGTCATACTTTCTGCCGAATACCTTACCTTCCGTGAACCTAACCCGCTCTAGCGTGGGTCATGCTTGTTGCACACGAAAACCAATTAGTAGAGATTTTAGCAGACGGACATCTTACATTCATGTATGAATAGAATACTCCAGAGTGAAACGGTTCGAGATCGATCCCACCATCTCTGAAATTCGAAAGTCGTAGTCAATAGCTTCACTCATCCTGTGATTTCGAAAGTCAAACCACGTACTCCGGGGGTAAATGCCATGTACAGTATTGGCATGAGACAGCCTAACTCACGGTTTTAATACTAAACCATAGCGCCAATAGGTTTGAGGACTTACATACGGAGAAGCTAACCCGCTGTATCCAGATTATAACTTCATGTTCAGAGGAGGGAACTAGTTTACATTTTAGTGACAGCACCTTAATGTCATTTATGAATTAGAAGATAGAGAGTCAAACAGTTCGGGAACGCTACCATTTCTGATGAGAGTTGAACGGATATGTCAGTATCTTCGCCTATCCTGTTATTCCGAATGTCGAACGAGGTATTCCGGGGGCAAATTCGCAGAGCAGTGTTGACAAAGGACACCATAATTCACGCCATGAATGTTAAACATCAAAGTCAAACCGTTGTAGAACTTCAGTTATTGATATGGAGTCAAACTTTTCTCTGAATGCCTTAACTTCGGAGAAGCTAACCCGCTGTACGGAGTGTCTAGCTTTGTGGTCAGAGAAACAAATTAGTATTCATTTTAGTGACGGGCTTCTTAATTTCATGTTTGGATTAGCGAATCTAGGGTCAAAGCGTCCGGGAACGTTACCAGCTTCTTCGAGGGTCGAACGGCTATGTCAATGGTTTCACCAGCCCTGCGATTTCGAGTGTCAGTCCAGGTATTCCGGGTGTCAATCCGCTGTACACAATAGGCAATGGACACCAAAATCCATTGCCTGAATATTATAGTACAGAGTCAAATCGACGAAGAGCATTACCAACTTTTATAACGTCATACACTTTACCGCATACTTTACCTACCGATAACCTAACCCGCTGTATCAATAGTATAACTTCGTGTACAGTTAAACAAATTAGTATCCATTTCAGTGGCGGGAGCCTTAGTTTCATGTATGAATTAGATGGTCGAGTGTCAAACAGTTCGGTAACGATAACTCCCTCTTTAAGTGTCGAACGGCTATGTCAATAGCTTCAACTATCCAGCGATTCCAAGGGTCAAACCAGGAATTCCGGGAGTAAATGCGCTGTAGATTGTTGGCATTAGACACCCTATTTCAGGGAATAAATATTAAAGTACAGTGTCATGCCGTCGTAGAACGTTACCTGTTGGCATAGAGTCATACTTGGTACCGAAAGTCTTACTTTCCCAGATGCTAACCCTTGGATCGTGAGTTTAGCTTTGTGTTCATAGAAGGAAACTAGTATACATTTTAGTGACGGGCACGGTCATTTCACCTATGGATTACAAGATCAAGTGATAATCCGTTCGGTAACGTTTTCACCATTTTTGAAGCTCGCACGTATAAGTCAACAGCTGCACCAATCCTGTTAGTCCTATAGTCAAACCAGGTATTCAGGGAGTCGATCCGCTGTAAGCTATTGTTAGGGGACACATTAATTCACGGTTTGAGTATTAGAGTACAGAGTCAATCCGATGGAGAACGTAACAAATTGGAATAACGTCATTCCCCTTACCGGATACCTAACCTTCCGAGAACATAACACGCGGTATTGTGGGTAATAATTCGTTTTC
>NW_027471881.1:0-17889 GCF_051020765.1 Lasioglossum baleicum | reverse complement strand
ATTCGCACACGCGAGAGATCGACGGTGTGTCTTTTCGGCTCGCGTATCGGCTCGAACGATTATGTCAGTGTCATCGTCAACGGTGTCAGTCGTTAAGCAATCACGTGCCGTTCCCACGTCGCGTTTCAATTAAGCATCGGTCCGTACGCGTATCGACAGGGTCCATCTGCGCGTTTATGAGCTACGAGCTCGCGGAGCTTATCATTCAGTTGATTTACCCGATGGCAACAGAAACTGAACGAAGCCGCGAGTCATTTTCCTTTGATACATCCGCTCGTCGTAGCTCGAAAGTTTTCCTTTCCGCTGTCGACCTTTTATTTTTCTCTCTGCCAACCAGCCCCTATCCCGAGAGTTCTCAGACCTGTGTCGTTCGCCTCTTTCTTCCCGGCGCGATAATATGATTCACGAGTTGCGCGATTACACTTGAACATCAATGGCTTCTCTACAATATCGCTGGAATTATCCCAAAGCGAGTGGATGGAAAGATATCGCCTCTGTTCATTGGACGAATTTGATCGGACGTGTTTCACGATTAATGCCACCAGCATCGGGTGATTGCTCGGATATTTTACGCCCAATTAGAACCGCCATAGGAAAAGGTGCGAAGCGATCGATCAAATCGGAGAAAATCGCTTCGTAGGAACGGGCAGAGTATCAAAGAGGATCTGCTGACAAACGAATGAATATCCAGATTATCCGATTACGCGAGTCGCTTGGAGCGATTGTCCTCTTCTCTACGGTTGTTTCCGCTCTGAATTATTCTTCTTAATCCCGTGATCCCGCGCAACATGACAGGGAAATTCTACGCTTGGCATGGTGCATTATTTAATTTGGCTTCTTCGAGGCGACGTTGATGCGCCGTCGCCTTGTAGTAAAGGCGAATGGAATGGAATTATGACACGCTTCGGCAGAAGGTTTCACTCTTGCCAAATTATTTCAGGCACATACTTACGCTCGCGTATATCTCTCTCGCCGTGTTTCTTCTTTGTCGCCTTCAAAATAAGACACTCTCAGCTCCTCTGCTTCTTGCCCGTCTACTCGTCTTTGTCCGCTTAGTGGATGCTTGATTCATGTTGCCATTGTATTCGCCTAAGGACGGCTTGCGAGAAACCGAGAAAGTTTCGAGTTTCCACGATTCGAAGCTATACGGGTCGCTCGTGGCTCGGGATTCTCGAAATTCCCGGAATTTTGGCAAGAAAAAACGTGTCATCGTTCTTCTTCCAATCATCTTTCAGACTTTGTTTCTCGAAGTGAAATACTCCTATTATAAATATTCCGAAAATATTACAACGTTCTCAGATTCGAGTTTCGAAGAATATCAAAATTTTCCTAATTGTCTCTGATATTTAATTTTCGGCTTTCGTTCAGCCTCGTTCCGCGACATTGCCGCACGATCTACAATGTCGTAGAACCGGGGATCTTCAATTAGTTTTCCGAATCTTCGTTTCACTCGCGGATGTGTTTCAACAAACGTGTAATGTTATACTATGCCCAGTTTGATCGATTCGCCAGATATTAATCAAACAGTACGCAGATTAATGATACGCTAATCGCGGCAAAGGGAGCCAAGATCCACGTGGTTAATCAGAATTCATGCCAAACGTTCGTTTACAACTTACGACTCGAGAACGTACTTACATACGCGTTTGATACGATCTGGCAAAGCATTGAAATTTCTGTCTCTTTGCCTTCACTGTTTCCACGAGTCTTCCAGTCACGAATTTGTGTATTTCTATTGCAGATATTACCAAGGAGCGTTTCGGGAAAGCGGCGAATCAGTAAAGCACAGGGACAGAAGTTAAAACCGGCGAAGAAAAGTTTGCCGAAAAGTACCGAGAATCGCGAATAATCGTAATCGTGGAACTATAGCACGGAAGAAAGGAAATGGAAGCCACCGAGTGGAATATTGAAGAGAAGAACGTAAAGAACGATCGAAACGGATATCTGAGAAAAGTAACGAAGATGTCCGAGCATTAAATACGGGGAAAGCAGAGAAGTAAAGACCTTCTTTGGAGAATTTCCCATTTACTTCTGAATCGCGTTGAAAGCAGTTGCGTATTTTTTCGTTAAAACGTTTTCTAAACATTTCCACGTGAACCGCGTTAACGAGGTTTTTTAATGAAACGAAGGAATCGCCATGGGTTCGCAGATGAAATCGTAGTTCTGGAAGAAGCATAAATCCCGGGACAACGGGATCACGTACGCAAGTATACAGAAACATGATACAAATGTCGGAGTAAATTTAAACGAATTTTCGCCGATTCCATCGTGAAAGAGAATTACTTGGGACGCTTTAAATTGAATCCAGGCCCCGGTTCCACGTCGATCTATGACAATCCCGGAATCGCGATTGATTCGATAATTCTCATCAAAGTTCCCCGTAAAAATAGGGATTGCAGCTTTGAAACACGACGGATACAACACGGTATCGCGTTAATTTCGCAAAGCGATTAAGTCGAGTCACAAAGGAAAAGTGGAATCGCTGGCATCTATCAAACAGAAATTCCTAGTATCCTGAGGATCGGTTAAAATGGCGAGCCGCATGAAAGCGTTATACAATCAGGTACAGAATCTTACGCTACCGTTTTTCCATCTGATCCTCTCTTCCGCTTGAAATTCTATATCCCGGCGAAGCTTTCTATTCATTCCAGGCTGCGATAAAATTTTAACGAAGTAATTCGTGGGATTCCTACTCCCCATCTGAAATTATAGCGCAGCCTCATGGACAAACAGAACGAAACGTCATAATATCAAATTTTCTTCGTTAAAACGCCCATCGTTGCTGACGCATATGGTATATTAGCTTAATTGTTCGAGTAATACCATTGACGCAGCTGTTGCGTTTTTCTTTGCATTCAAGGGCTTTGTAGGACTTAAAAGGAGGAGGAAGAATAGCGAGCATTGCATCGCGGTAAACTTTGTTAATTAACTTTCGTAATGCCTAATTAAAAACTCGAAATCGAATAACGCTAGCCCGTACAATTGAACTTCAATTGTTGTTCTCGTTCCAAACATCAGTGAACCGTGGTTCATGCGAGGAATACAAAAGCATGCCGTACATTTAATATTGGCATACACTCCAGTATTATTACTAAATCATACGTTAACGCTAAATCTACCATGGTTAGAATAATTTTTTTCGCGTGTTTAATTAAATTATTTCGCACTCAATGTTGTCTGATCAATTTTTCAGTATCTACTCGTGCTTCGTCTACTGGTTATTTGTTCGGCTATGGTTGGTTTAACGTTCAAACGGATCTTGAATAGAATCTACAGGTATTTGTCGCGTGTGTTGGACAGGTTATCTTCGAAAGACGTATTTTGCTCGGCTGCACTGTTCTCGTGGGCCTGTCGGTGTGCATATGGTTAGTTGCTATTGGGACCGACCATTGGTTCGCGATCGACTCACCGAGTAAAGAAGGTTTGCCCATTGGAGATCCGGCTAAGGGCAGAAGATTAATTCACAAGCATATGGGCCTTTGGAGTGGCTGCGTAGAAGGAATATTGCCAAAATCTCAAAACTCCACGGAAATGATCCCATTTAGTAAGTGCAGGAAATGCTTCGAAGAAAGTCTATCGAAAATTCGTATTTCTCCTCGCGACTCCGCTGAAATTTCAACCAATAACATTTTTATCACCGTGTTATCTTCTCGTGACATCGAGACGATCGGTCTCTGACGGGACGTTGAAGCGTCGACGGCTCGAAACGGGATATCGATACTTTTATTGCTCGTTTAAACAGGGAGAAAGAAGGAAATCGCTGAAGATCTGTGAGACGATTAATTTACATTTATCGAGTTTAATTTCGATCGTTAGTCTCGATAAGAACCAGCGAGACCACCGCGGCCAAGTGTTTACTTTGTAGTTGGCTCGAACGACTATTGCCATGCTTTTCTTATAATTAAACGGGTTACGCGTGATTTAGGATCGGGCAAGCTCGTGACAGAGACATCGTTGCACCCCGTTTGAAACGTCCTTTTGACGATTTTACGTATTATTCATCGAATTAACGATTCAGAGGAGCACAGAGAACTCTCGGCTGGCCGTGTGTCAGTGGCGTTGTTTGAAGAAAGGCGGGTTCGATAACCGGTATAGATAACGGGACGCATTGGCGAACAGCGAATCATTGTTTTCACGTGCTTTAAATAGAAAGAACGGAATAAAATTGCGTCGGGTATTGCGTCAGGTAAACGAACCTCTTGCAACGCGGATAATACAGGTCCAGCAAAGTGTACATAACGTTTGCGTACGTTGTTTCAGCGTTGAACGATTAAGGTTGCTCTCTTTCGTGTTCAGTTTCCATCATTTACACCAGGCTAAACCAATACGCGCCACGCTGCCTAGCAGACTTTGATTTATTACACTTCTGCTTAAAGAAGGCGGATATTCATCCACTATGTCATCGAGAGATTTACCACGCCTCAATAAACCAGACGCGATTATAAACCTCTCTTGGTACTTAATTTATACGTTTACTCGCGCTTCGGGTGCACGAGACCGGTGAACTTGGAACAAAAATCTACAATTCATCTCTTCGTTCCTTTTTCCAGTCGTTTACGTCACTGAAATGTCGTTTACCTGCCTTTCCAACCTTCTTCCGTTCTCTTTCTTCCAAATTTTCCCGTCAGGATCGTTCCTCGCTGAAACGACGTCAATGAAAATATCGTTTACACGCGTGTTCGAGATTTTATTTCGATTTCTTTTATTTTCTTCGCTGGAGTATCTCTCCTCGTAATTGTCACAATGGAGACAATGGAGCAATCCATATATTTCGCGCTAGAAACAACATCGTTTACGCGTGCACGAGATATTTCCGACACTCTGTCCGTTCGCGTAGTATTTCTTCTTGTATCTTCTTACCAAAGCCACCATCAGAGATCTAGAGCAACCACGGCGGTCGGAGTTGCAAAAGGCAGAGGAGCAACGGTGCAACTAACACAGCCAGTTTCTACTCTTTGTAGTTAATCATGGCTGTGTCAGAATCTGCGTGTGTAGCCCTACACTCACTTGTCATACGTCACGTCCACTGTTCCACACGTGTGCTTCATCATGCATACGTCAGAGCCACTAAATTAGACAACTGTAATATCATCGCGAATTGTCCGGGAACCAATCACTTTCTTCACAGCGACTTCGTTTTTAACCGTGAGGCTTCGTACTCGCAGCCGAGGTACACCGAACGATACGTTTAATATTTTTAGATGACACGTACCCCGACTCTTATCTTCGCCGGATAAACTCCGTTCGAATGTCCAAATTTCGGTCGCAGGCAAATTTCCAATCGAAATGATTGGACTTCGGCTCCAACGAGCCGGACAACGATCCCCGTCTTGTAGAGCCGATAAATTTGGCATGATCGAAGGATTAAATATCACGCGGTATAAATATTGATCACGGTCTTATTGTCTCTCCAGCTCCGTTTAAAGGCTGCGCGTAAAAATAACTTACCATGACGCGAGACACGAATGAGGCGTTCCAGGCAAAGAAAGATAACCAGGATGAGAAAATAGTAAATGGAGGCTGCGGGAAAGAAACGAAGATGGATAGGGTGATCGCGTTAAATCGGGGATTTAACCTAGACCGATTCGTGGATTGTACACTTGCAAACAACTATCCCATAGTCTGCGTTACTCTGTTTAACTTTTAATTCGATACACCACACACTTCTCTCTCTTTCCTTTTTCAGAGGAATGCAAGAATCTGGACTTGTTTCCGTCGGAGAAGCAATTTAAATTGAATCCAGGATTAAACACCGTAGTCAGTAAGTGACGCCGAATTGCCTTCCCCCGCTTCCTGATCTTTTTTTTTTTTTTTTTTTCTTCTTTCCCCTTGATCTTTTTGTTTTTCCAAATTTTTGTCCGCGGAATCATTTCCTTAAAATACGTTTGCCCAAAATACACAGGAGACGTTTGTTTAGACAATGCGTTATCTCACGGAATCTCGTTCAATATGAAAGCAGTATTGCTGCATCGTAATCGAAAGATAAGCAAAATTGATTACAGAAAGAAGACTACCTAAGATGCCGATCTTTCTTGAACTATCATCTTCAATTTATCAATTACAGATTATTCGAGGACGCAAGTATCTTTTGCGATCATCAGTCTGTTCGTGATGATAATGGGCTTTTTTTTCTCTATCTACACGTTTCGCAATCCACGATATATGTTCAAACGATTGGCCGGCGGAATACATTTCATCAGCGGTAATTATTTGCGATATGAATGACAGATTAATGCAGCTTTGCTCAGCTACACCTGTCACTTCTTCATTTTCGTTTAACCTACATTTCGCATGCGCCTGCTAAAAGACGCGTTTACCCTCTTGTCGTTAAGTCGTAGAAAACGTGTGTTGCTTGTTGATAAAGATCATCTAACGAATCGTGTACAATTTAATATTTATATCTATGAATTAACTGAAATAATATCGAGACTTCCTGCTGGAATACGATAACTTTATTAATACAATAACAGCAAAATGAATTAACACTTTGCACTCGGTGATTTTTTGGTTAAAGAAGAGTAGAAATTTATAGATTTTCTGGTATAAAACTGGCGTTATTCTTTTTTACTGGTAAATAAAGAATCGTATAATAATTAACACATAGAATTATTTGGTTTCGATATTTCGCATATTGTTATATTACCTTAAATTTGATATATTAATTAATATAGGTCTTCAAAATTTCATGGTGACTGACAGTCGCCACTCGAGAGCAAAGGGTTAAAAACTATACACGCGTGTTCCTATTGACCACGAATTCACTCGACCCTTTATCCTTACGAAAAAGAAATTTGCTTATGCGCATCTATTCGAACCTTTCATTCTGTCTCCTTCTACACACAGGCTTTCTTTCTCATTCGCACATTTCGCATGCGTTCTGGCCTTTAGATGGGTCAGGTACTACAGACACTTAGGACGCATACCTAAATTTTCACTCGTCCCTATCGTAACAGACAGAGCTTCATTTTTTCCATTCCTACATATAGGAATCTCTAACTCTTCGAGTCTTTGCAAGATAATTCCTCTGCAACCTTCTTCCGCTCGCTTTTCATTGTTTCAGAAAAAGTGTCTGAAACATATTTACACAGCTTCCATCGATGGTTACATTCATCTAGTATCAGGTTCACGAGTCATTGTTCGCTTTCACGTTACAGCTGCATGCAACATGGTGGTAATACAAGTGCTTTTCTCCTCGATCGAATTCGAGAGTAAGCACTTGCATGCATCGCTCCCGACCGATGCGATGGTGAGGTATGATTTTTCTCTGATCTTGGCTTGGATCGTGTTCCTCTGCAACCTGCTCGCAGGCTGTGCTTTCATGCTGTTCTCCAGGAAACGGAAGAGGGAGAAGGCACCTACGGAGGAGATCGCGATGGCCGACGAACCGACGATTATCGGCCGTTGATTGTCTTCATTGTTACTTCCTAATCGATCGAACGATGCGTGCGTTGTTAGAGACTGTCGCATGTGCAAGAGGATGTATGTGATCCATGAAAATGAATTTGAGAAAATTAAAAAGACGCGGACGTACGACGCATCGTAGACGAGGAATTGCGTGAAGCCAATCATTGGAAGGATTGTCACAAACGGATGCTGTTTCGAGAAGATTGCCTGCGAATCGGTTATCGGTGCATTTGCGCGGTTATTTCCATTTTCGTTACCTTTCATTGGCCGAAGGTTCATTTAACCGTGGCTTCATCGCGTTCGATTCAGTTGATTATTTATTAAAAGACAACGCAAATGCACCCCGATGTTCTATGCTCCGACTCTCCCATGTGGCTCGAACGATCGACGTTATCGAAAGGTACCGCTGTTGAACATTTCGAAAAAACGGGATAGAAGATAAATTAATCAGTGACAGATGATATTTTTGTATTGTCGTGGAGTATCGAAATCTAAGATATCTTTAATCACCGGGACCATCGAAGATAAAAATTTGGACCTCTTCGTGAAACTTTTGCTATAACAATGTAATCGATTTTACATAGACGAAAATTCGATAGAGAAAGAAAATGTTGCTCGCTAAATACGGTAGTATTAGTACTAGTTGATGAGCCGAGCTTTTAATTCTACCATATAAGAAATGCACTCGAATATCCGACAACCGAATAACTCAGATTACGAAAAACAGGCTGTTACATGAAATGGATCCCGACGTAATCACGTTTATTTTTTTACTCGAATCAGTATATTTTTCTACCACCTTTGAATAATCTATTAGTAAATTAGAAAAGAAAAACGACGAAAACAGAAAAAGAAGAAACATAGAAGTGTATTAAGAGGGAAAACGTTTCGAACCAAGTGATTTACAATTAAAAAAACCGGTCTTAAAAGTGACAATATACCTCTGTAAATAAATACATAGTACAAATACTCGGCGTCAATGTCGTTTTTGAACGAGAAGATAGGATTGTAGAAGTAGAGATTTGGAAACAATTAGTACTTGTACACGTTTACCGTGCGATATATCATGTCGAGGAACTATTCTGGGATAACTTTACAGCACAAGTGGATACCTGCTGCGCTAATTAAACTAAGAAAACAATGTTCAACGGTGGAACTTCGCGAACCAGCAATTTTGGGGGAGTTAGGATGAATCATCTCGAGCTATTCGCGGATTAAGTTTCTCGATAGAATGTAATTATTGTCAGTAGCGCTGATTGAAACGGATTCAATTAGCCAATCATTACTAGCATGCGCGATATGTAATTCTTCAAATCTTCGTGTTTACTATGGAACAAAGAGCGTCGCTTAACTTTGACAAGATCCATAATCTCACGACGCGCTTCGCGTGCACTTGGAAAAATTTACGCTTATGCTGTTCAACGAAGTTCGTTATCTCGTACACGTATAAAACAATGAAAATATATAAAGAGACTTATGGATCTGGGCAAGGTGAAGCAAGCTTTCGTTGAACTACGATTCACGACGATTCTAATCGTCGATGATGTTACACCGATCGTACAATGTCTGAATGGGATTATTTTCATGAAAAATTTGTTTCATATCGAGTACGGCGCCATTATTAATTATTCAAGCGATTATTAATTAAGTCTACGATGCTAGTCGATAAAGATGCAACGTTCAATTGTACAACTTTATGTTAAGATTACTTTAATTCTCATCAAGAGCACGTTAATTGATGTTCAAAGACACGGCGGCTCGCCGTGTAAACTGTTTTAGAGAATAGCTCGTCTTTCTAAGTGAATACTGTCACGTCGCAATGTTTAACCGATTCTCTTTAAGGAAACTCTGTGAATGATGCGAGACTACCCTCGCGGAAACGTTAATTGTCTCTTTATCTGTGAATTTCAATACTCGTGCTTTAAATATGATCCGAATTTCAAGTTTCTCGCTGAAAGCGAGGTATGATAAATAAATAATTAATTGTTGCACCATTCTCGTTCTCAAGCGTTCTAACACCGGAAGTTTCGGCAATTTCCTGGCCTCGCGAAGATCGCGATTTCTGTAACGGCGATTTATGTCGTGAAATCACGCGCTTTTTACATCGTCCCCTTTCTACGTGAAAAGCAAACATGCGCCATTCGGTATTCTTATTTACGATGCATCGCACTTTGTGGTTGTTTGAGTTTCGAGTTTGTTATCCTTCGTATCAAAGATTACGTGGATCAATGCTCGCTAATCACGGTTACTCTGGGAAATATGTATTACCAGCGATAGTTTCTTATCCTGTAAATCGCTAATGGTATACGAATGTTAATCGAACGCGAGTCAATGAACGCAGAGGAACGAGAGGTAAACAAGGATTCATAGGTACTTATGTTACTTTGCGAAAGTATTATTGTAATCTGATCCTTGTTCTGGCAATCTTTGATGAACAGATCGATCATTGCACCGATTAGCGAACATTGATCCGAGAATAAACTGCACAAAAGTGTCCGATTGAAAGTTCCTTCGCCTTTTGCTTGTTCAGTATAAGCAGCTGCACACGCGTTCTGATAAAAGACATCTACTTTATACACGTGTACACAACCATGAAAATAAATGTAATTGCTCTTTTCCACGATCGAAATAAAGGGTATTCGCAAGTACCAATAAAATGTTCATAATTCCAAACACAATACACGCTGACACCACTTTACCGTGAAAGAATGTTAATTTGTGTTTATTAGATAGCAAAATAGGAAATGTTGTGTCGTGTTTCATCAAATTTTTGGAAACTATGGCCCTTTTCTCTATACAACTCTCACTCATCCTTATTGCATTGTTGTTCATTTCTTACAAATAATTCGTTTCAGATATTAATGTTATACTGTAACTTATTCGCAGAAAATTTTGCGCAGCTATTAGACATTATAAATGTTCCATTGAGAACTGTTAATGATTTAACAATGAAATGTGTATCAATAGTATGCTACGTGTTATAATACTGACCCATGCCTCAACAAGGCAGTACGAGAATCCTAACATATCTGTATGTCGAAAATTGATGATTAAATGTAACATGTTTAACTTGCGAAATGAATATAAATGTATGGAAACATCAATTTATTCTGAGCGTACAAAAATCAATAAAATGTATGCTAGTACAATGGAAAAATCATTTATTCTGGTAACAATCGCATTTGAAATTTGCCGCGCTACGTTAGCGGAAGTGGCGGGTGCTATATATATATATACATATATATATAGATAAGGTAGCAGGAGCGACGCCAGAGGTCACTCATTATACAGACGTCGTACCGGGTACGTTAACAATTTTATTTCGGTGTCTAACATGTAAATACGGTAGACGATGGTTATTATTTAATCTTTACCACTAATTATTTAAATTGTACGTACTTCTATTCTTAAAAAATATTGGAACTTTAACGATAGAGGGCGCCACATGTTTTTTTTGAAGATCATTCGATAGTTATTATTTTCGATAATAGGTAGCGTCCATAAGCTACCGCCATTTCCTTCAAATGTCGAGGTATTCAAACGTAGTTCTACCTAAATATCTAAGTTTTTGTGTATAGTTTAATTAAATGAAGAAGTTAAAGTGCAAACGGTTGGTATACGAATTTGTGTGAACTAATTTTAGTGCTTCTACTTCTACGAGATCCAAGTACATGGGATTCAACTTGCAACACGAGAGTCCCATATGTAAGTTTTTCTGTTTCTTTCTAAAGTAACGCATAGAAAAAATTACTTTGTATTCACTGCTACAGTAAATACTTTCCGTTACATTTAAATTTCAATGAAGACTACTCTCTACTTGCATATTATTGCGTATACTATCTTGCAGAAAAAATCAAATAAGATTTGCTTGAAAGACACATTGTACATTTATTAATTTAGGTGTATTTTCTGGGATAAGTATTTCACTGAATATTCGAATATTTAATTTAGAGAGACTTTATTGTACAAATTGTAGAGATTTGATAAGACAAGCTTATCATCATCGAATACATAAACAATAAATTTCTATTACATGCTTGTGAACATGGATTATCTTTAAACAATGGAAACATTTTATGAAACATTTTTTTCTGTTTGTTTCAAGGGCAAATGTTTATATTTAATACATTTAATACATTAATCAGGTTTTCTTTCATTTTCTTACACGACAATTGTCCATTTAGTTTATTTAAATTAAAGACTATCAAGAAGTCTTTGAGTGTCGTATTTATCAATTTGACTCTGAGCATTGCAAATGTACAATATAAAATGAATTTTTCTTATTAATGCATTTAATATCATATACTGCATTGTAATTAAATCTATTTACAAGTAGTTTTTATAAGATTAAAACAATCGTTAAAGTCTTTGCCTCGCAATAATATCAATATAAGTTTCAGTCACATAAAAATGGAGGAACATATTACTTTGCTATTAAATGTGTTTCATTTATGTCGTGAGAAATTATAATCCAATGTTCTATCTCTTGTATTAAATTAGTTTCTGGATATATCATATTTTTGTACTTTCCTTTAAGTTTCTTTGCTGAAGTATTATTCGTGTAAATATGAATTAAATGTGCTGCATAGTATATTTTTATTCCATTTTTAATGGAAAAAGTATAGTCTATAAAATATGAATTTTTATGCGACTGAGAACCTGTATAATAATCACTCAAAAATGGAGAAGTAGAAAAAGTTTGTAAATGATAAAGAATAGCTATTATTAGAAAAGACATTTATCAAACTTTGTGGCAGTACTTAATGCAATGAAGGTGAAGATGAAAGTAATAATTTTTTTTTTTCTTAAAGGAATGTGAAGAAATGTTACATATTTTCATATTTATACACATCGTTTTATCAATCTTTTAATTCAACTTTTTATTTATTCTTTAATTGACTAACTATTAATCTGTGATCATAATAACTTTCTTCTTTATTTAATCGATAAGTTGGTATATAAATTCTGGTGGAAAATTGACTACTGTATAAAAAACTTATCAACCATTTAATTGTGTTAAAAATTCTCATACATATAAATGATGTCACAATATCATATGTTCTGTACAGTATATTTTTTTCCATCAGTTCAGTTTATCAACAAGTTTGTGATACAGTCGATGAATCACTGTTCAATTTTTGAAATTCTTGGTTGCAATTCCTTGTCTTCTATCATCCTTTTCCTTCGCGAATATATTTTATCAGGTTCAGGAAATCTTATTTCATTATTTTCAATTTAATCCATCAATATCTTCATTGGCATTGCAGTCTTTGACAGAAATTCACTGTGATTTTAATTTTAACACTATGAAGACCCTCTTCTATGATCTAAAATTATTTCAATTGTTTCAAAGGTTCCTTAACATACATTCTCCTAATGTTAAATCCTACTATTTCAAAAATTCATAGTTTCTTAAATTAATATAACAAAGAAAGGGATTCTGGATATCATTTAAATCCAGTTCCTCGTAGTCTCCATAGTATTAAAAATACAATCTTGTATGTCAATACGCTTAAAAAGACTAATACTTTTGCAGCTATAGATTAATCTATTCGCAGTTTTGGTTATTTTCAATTATGGCAGATGTACGTTACAGTCTTTTAAAAAATACATCTTCTTCCTCTAAAATCCTTTTCGCTGAGCCTCCTCATAACGCTTAATTCATAAACATTTTATCAAAGAAAGGAGTACAAATGATCCTAATAACTAGAATATTACTATCCTGTCAACAATTAGGATATCAAATGACGAAAATTTCTTTTCCATGGCTTCTAGTATCCCAAGACTTTCCGGTATAATATTCTCCTGCTAAAATTTGACACATCACGTAAACGTATCAGCACCAACGATTCCCATATACAAATTTAACGCTCGTTAAAGTAATTATCGTTAAGCTCTTTCTCTTATTCAGTGATTTTCTTTCTTTTTCTCTCAACGAGGATGGGACGGTTCGTTTTAACAAAGCTACCATATATTTCTCGCACGTGAGTGACGATGAAAGATCGAGGCTGGCAGTCGATTAATCGATTAAAGTCATTAGAATGGATCGATGAAGTCCGTTCGACTCCTTTCCCTAAACCTTGGTTCGAGCTTCGTCTTCGTCGAGTCACCAGTTATCGCCTTTCGATCTTCCTCGATGGAAAAGTGGGAAAAAGAAAAGCGTAGCAGAGAAATGAAAAATGATACACGATAAAACGAACTGTGAAATCGAACGTGTTAATCGATACTGCTCCACTTCGTCGTTATTCGTTCTCTGTTCCTTCTCCCGGTCACTTCTTTCCCATTCCGCGATCTCGAGAGACGGAAATTTCGTCCCTTAAGACAAAAGTTCAGCGAGTTATTAAAACCGAAATTCGATAATCCATCGATCGAGTCCCGTTGCCAGCGTGTTTCCATCCGTGCGGTTTCCCGGCCAAGTCTCAACGATGAAAGCTTCCCGATCTCGGTTGCAAGGTACCTCATTAAAAAGCGTGTCGATTTGTTTAATCGCCGGCTATGTCGTGGTCCTCCTCGGTCTCCGCTTCGTCCTCTTCGTCGCTTTCAACGCTTTGCACCAGCCTCGCGTATCTGCGTGGGAAATCACAAACCGTTCGTTTGATATCATGACTCGATCACTTTCATCCGCGACGCGTTCGCGATTTTACATCCAGTCCTTTTTGTCTCCTACCCTTTCAGTTCAACCTTTCTGCTACGAGCTTTAATGTTTCTTTATTCCAGTACGTTTCAAGGTGTTCCATATTTTACACGTTCTCGCATTCGTGAAGTCAGATCATAGAGGGTTTACTCGATTCTCGAATTCTCGGGGACGAAAGTAATTGCAAAATTGACGGATGAAATTTGTACGGAGGAATCTGTTTCTCGCAATCAAGGTAGAAGGAAGTTCGGCTATTTCCAAGGAAACAACTTCGAGAATATCGTTTCGAAGATATTTGTTTGTTAACTAATCGTAAATTTGGAAGAATAAACTTTTCTCGTTCAGAGTATTCGTTTGGAATATTCGTGAAAATTGGTCGTACAGCGTTTTATTTCGCGAATCGAATTTACCATGGAAACGTGGTTTAACACTCGACTGACTGAACGTGTATAGAGACTTGTGCGATACTTGAATTAAACGAATATTTGATCGAATCGGGAGAAAATGAGGATTATGACGACGTTATAGGACGAGTAAATATACCTGACGGTATATCAGACAGGGGTTGTTTTTCTCAATGTGTCGAAGGCCCAGTCACAACCCCTAACTGGCGGCGGGGGTGGTATTGGCTCGTCAAGGTCGAAAGTCACGAATTCGTGGTGAATACTCGGACTGTATTCCTCGTCCTCTTCGTGCAGGACATCCGCTGTTGTGCTGACCTGAAAGTAGATTAGTTATCGACTTCTGAAACACGTTTACGAAATTCTAGAATACGAGCGAGATATACCCGGGAAATTTAATATTTAACCAGTTAACTGTGGCGCCCTCGTTTGGGAGCGTGCACCGTTTTGTGTCGCCAGAATCGAGCCATGACGAGTATACTCGTCAATCACAGAGTAAGTTGCGCTGGTAAGATATTGGATCGAAAAGATGGGATTATTTTATAAAATTGACACTTTTATTACTAATGTATATTTATTTTGTTAACTTAAACATATATGACATACTTATTAGACGAAGAAAAAAAAAAAAAACTAACTACATATGATAACAAGAATTTAAATTCCTGCTGTGGTGTGGTATTCAGCAAAACAGGCAAATAAATTCGTTATGTGAACTGATAAGCTGTTTCAGCCGGTGCATATGGGGGCGCATGAGTTTATCTCAAATTATTTATATTTTTTATTCGTTTGTTCTATTCCGGCCTGGCCTCAAAATATTCTAAACAGCTTGAAATTTGAGAATATGTTTTGTTTTTCTCAAAAATTACAATTTAAATAGCCAATGGTCACTATTTTATATGTATGACGAGTATACTCGTCAATACCCAAAATCGTGCCACTTCTCCATGACGAGTATACTCGTCAATCACAGTTAACTGGTTAATTCGAATCACAATCTCTCTTGCAGTTGCATTTTCAATTCGTTTCAATTATAATCGAGCGTCGTTCTATTCTCGGACGGACAATGCGAGAGAGGAATAAACAACGAACGGAAAACGTTCGTTTTTAATTAAAAATTCACGATTACTATATAATCCCGCGGATTCGATCGCTATTTGAATAAGACGCTTGGAAAAAGATTATTCGAATAATTTTATTCGGCTGGAAGTTATTTCGAAATAATCGCGCGTCGATTCGTCCGAACGAGGGAGCACGATATTCCTCTCGATTATTTCACTGTTTGTCTATAATATGAAATCATTTTTGATCCTGTATTTTACTCGAATAAATGCTTCCCGGTGCAGTTTTCTCACGTGATTTGTGATTCTGTTATGTCAACTGCGCCGGAGTATCACAGATTTCTACATAATGCCTCCACACAGGCTTTGTTTGTACACTTATTATTCGAGAGTAATTAAAACGAGAACAATTCCGAGCGCAAATGTTGCCACGTTGTAAAATAATCTGGCTTTATCCGTGATTCGGGCACGAGCAAAACACCGTGCATAAAATGAAAATTAAAATTGCAAGCACCGAACGAAACGAAGCGAAACTGAGAAATACAACTATTCCCCAAATTTCCCGCAATTTTTTCAGGACATTACATTTCAAATTTTAACAATTTCATAATCACACCGAATATTACATCAGAGGGGAACAATTCAAAAAGGTTTGAAACGTTTCGTTACATCGCGTCGTTTCCACGCGATATGAAATTTGTCCGGGTCTACTTTTCGAACGAAATTCCTTTACCGTCTGCGTAGTGAGGTCTCTGGGAAATTGTCTGGAATAGTTGTGGTAATCCAAATTCGGTGGCGGCGGTGGTAAAAATTCGTCGAAGTCGACGTGATCCACCGAATCCCTGCCAAAGAAGTATCTTTTCTGATGCCTCTCGCAGAGGAAACCACCGTGGCTCGCGCTCGCGTGATTTGCATGATGCACATGGTGATTCTCCAAGTGATACACACCCTGAAAGGAAACATCATGAAAGGGAGAAAAAATTCTCGCAAGAGCGATGATCGTTAACGTTATCTTCAAAACGAGACACGTCGGGCCGTCAGTTACGTATAATAAATACTAAAAACGCAGCAAGCAAATTACATGTACACACGCACACACACACACACATGTATGTATGTATAAATATATATATTATATATATTATATATTATATATATATATAATTCTGCATTCGAAATTATTCGTTTAATTCCACGAACGTTAAGGTTGATTGCTTCAGCACGGAATTAGGTCAGACGCATAAAAGATACATTAAACCCCAATCTGCATAATTGTCTCTCGCTTGGTTTAGAAAAGAAAATTCCAATGCCTGTCTCGTTACGATATTTCTTATCGTTTATTTGCAACATACAAAAATCTCTCGCAGCCTGAACTTGGATGACAGAAAATCGCGGCGAAGATCAGGCTGCATCGAATTCGTGCATCGACGAGTAATCGAAGAGAACGAGATGGTAATAGAGGAGTAAATGTAACTTCGAGAAAGGGAGGAATTGGAATAGGAAGGAAGGATGATAAAACGAATTGGACCGCGGAAAATGTGGAAGGAAATAAAATGATACGGATACATATGTAAAGGCTGAAAGGACAAGGTCGATGGTCGGTGTATGGTTGACCTATTCCACTTGCACCGGTTTACTGCGTGGAAGGCATTGCATTTCCACTGACATAGAGGGGATGAATCAAGCTCGACGTTAACAGAGGCTACATGGATCACTGTACGTTGCGAATTGTTCTTTTCCTTTCTCCATTGTGTTCCCCTTTCTGCTTTTCCCACCCAGTGCTCGCGTTTACCTTGTTCTCTCGCGTTCCCGTTATTTTATTATTTGCCCCGGCACCTCTATTTTCTCGCGTTATTGCATTAAAAGGGGAAAGAGTAGAAAAAAGCGGCGCATGAAAAAAAAAGGGTGGGGAAAAAAATTGGACGGAAACGTTTCGTCGAAGTGGAAAACACGCTCGTTCCGATAGCAAATATGTTGACATGGAATAACCGGATCTGGAAATACTCGCGCGTACGCGTCTAACCGGGGAACTTTGGCGGGATTAAAAGGACTTAACAAGATTCTACGAGTTCTAATCTCCGCTGTGACTCCCGGGAGCATGAATATCTCATTTTATTCGGCCATCGGTTCGAGTTAGCTCCCGTGCCGGCTTATACCACCGGCTGACAACTCACTGTGACCATAGACACCGCAACAGGTACGAAATCGTGCGATTTTACCACCTTCGCATTCCCATCCGCCGTATCAGTTTCCTCGTTTGTTATCCACTTTTGTCCTCGTGATTCGATTCGACGTGCCGCGTTCTTCGCGCGTGTTTTTCCCGTCGAGTGTCATCGCGCTGAGAATTTCAAAGGACCCGGATAAAAGGGAACCGATGCTTTTAATCTTT
>NW_027471880.1:0-17914 GCF_051020765.1 Lasioglossum baleicum | reverse complement strand
CTTGACAATTTCTTTCATGCAAAACATTTGTTCCTAGGTGAAATATTTTTCTTACGTTTCTGTACATTTTTGTTCCAGAATCTTGGATTCTTAATAAAGTTACTATTCTTTTTCTGTATATTTCTGCTCTATTGGTATTTCTTTCTGAAGTAATTCTTCAGTAAATATCATAGAACTTTGGAACAGATGACATTTTTTATCTCGTTGTAATAGTAGAATACTTGTTATCGGTGCTACATAGAATCCTCCTCTATATTTATAGCCAATTTTTTGTAGAACCTAAAGCTTCAATACGCTTCTGTATATTACCGTAGAATCTCTGCTAAATCACACTTGTTTTCTTAAAACTGCTTTTCTAAGGTGAACTATTCTCCAAAAATTATATTCAACTCGGTTCTACGCAATCAAAAAGCTTATATTTAACTTCTGATAGTCTCTAATACAACCAATGTTTTCAATTCCTACTTAAGTTCTATAAACCCAATTCAATCTACAAATGAATCTCTATTATATCACTTTGCTTGGACTTGGGTGGTCATGGTCCAGCAAAGAAAAGAGGAAGAAGGGGAGAAGTATCGAATCAGATTGATAACACAGCCTGCTCTCTGTTATCTCGTGACTGAAAAAAAAGGAGGCTCTAGAGGATTGAAAAAAAAAGTGAAGTTATCGTTGGAGAGCAACGAAGAGACGTGTGCGTGTGGCGTTGATGTAGGTCGTCGGTGCGTAATCAGTCAGTCGCTTCGCTTATCAGGAACGCTATCGGCGTATCATCTGTGCGGGCTATGCCTGACCCACATCAGCCTGTGGCCAATCGAAATCGCGAGCGCTAGCTCGAATTTTCGCGATGATTCACGTCGGACGCGTGCTTCTGTGGAATTTTTTCTTATCTGCTCTGACCGATAAACCACTGGTTGGTTAGAAATGTTAGAAACTCCGTAGTTCTTTATTCCGATTGATCGTAATATAGGTTAGGAATGATTTTCTGCCGTCCATAACAGCTTAACACTTCTTTCTTATTTAATCGAACGAAATTACCGAGAACGGTAAAACTATGTTTATTTACATTTTATATTTAGCAAAATTTCAGTCTCAATTTACTAAAAATCATTTTGTACATTTTTGTAGATTTTAGGGGAATTTATATTACAGGGTAAATTAATATTACAGTGGAAGATTTCGAGATTAAGAAAGGAAAAATGCAGTGAATATTTCTTGTAGTTTTTCGTTTCGTTAAGTTGGTACTTTCGTCGTAGATCGCTGGTTACAGGTCGATCGATGTCTGGGGAATTAGACGAGCTTCCCTCCTTCCATCGGTAAGCCTCAACGGAGAGGGATCGGCCTATTTTCTAGCGTGTTTACGTGGAAACACGCGAGGTCCGGTGCTTCCGGAACCGAGACTGCCTTAGAGGTTGTGATAGACCAAGTTCCTGTGGCGAACTGGTTACGAACTTGTACTGTACATTAAGAAACAGATTTTGTCATAGCTCGATTTACGAAGCAAAATTGACAGATAACCAAATTTCCAATAATTACATTAAAGAACATAAATCATGTAGAAAAAGAAGGAAATTGTGCTCTAGGATTTATAAATTCTATGAATTAATAATTATACATGATATTTTTACTCCTTCCATGCATATAAATTTTATAAAATTCTGCAGTCAACTTCTAGTGACACGAGACAATTCCTCTAAAATATTTCCGACACTTCGATCGTTTAAAAGAGACAGAGTCGTTTTAACGTTAAAATATGTCGTATTAATAAATTACCAAGTCATAGATTACCAATTCCCAATCACTTAAATTATAAATTCTCCGATTTCACATTTTTCACTGATACATAAATTATTTTTACAAAAAGAAAAGGGAGAAAAAAAATGGAAAGTATTAAAAAACAAGGTATCCAAAACTAATTATTAATAACGAGTTTTCAATAATTTTGCTTTGTAATAAGCACAATAAGTTTAATCGTATCCGACTATATATTCCGGAAAATTTCGATAACGAAGTCAGGAGTAATTTACAGTAGTGAAAACAGGTGTTCGATGATAGTGGAAAACAGGCAAAGTCGATGACCAACGTGAGGCTCGCGAATTTAGGTCGCACGATATCGCGTTGGTTCGAGGTGCGGGTGCCAGGACGTACTTTACCTTACCTTATCGCGATCCATGTTATCACGGTCAGATAAGGGCACCTCGTGCTCGCAACTCGACCGCCAGGTTGCCGATTACACTCCACCATGCAGCTTGCAATTTCAGCCAGGCTGCAATTTTGGTTGGATCGCACGATCTCGATGGTTCATCTGCAATGGTTTCCATGAAACAAAGATTTTTTTCCTTCCTCGAACGGTTTAGGTTAGGTGTAAAATAGTGGAATAGAGTTTGAGAGTATTCGAAAAGAACAGATGCGAAAAGTCAATCGACGAAATGGTCGATTTTATTTCAACGAGAATAGATATTTCGCTAGAGATATCGACGCAAAATTCACTGCTGTTTATTGGCGATGATGAAACGAATACTTATATGCTTAAACGAAACGAATACTTCGATCGAGGGTTATCATATTTTTGTCTCTCATCCGGAGTGCTATTTTCGATGAATATAAACTCTTTTCCTTCGCCTTGTTTCTATCTCTTTTTGTCGCATAATACGAAAGTGTATCTCTGGAATTTGTTTTTAAATTATCACTTGAAAAATTGCGATAATGTAAATAGGTGATTTTATTATCGTTAATAATATAAATTCGTCTGATTTACTTTAAAAAATTTTACTCTCGTTGTATGGTTATTATATTTTACTTGATAATATTTATTATTTCGTGGCTAATTGTCTATACGCAATGGATTAAAAAAAGAAAAAAAGTTCGAATACCTTGATGAAGTTTTATAAACTCGCGCTTAAAAAGTACGTGCCGTGACGCCATCTAGCAGACCACGGTATTACTCGTATACCCAATTTCACCGGTAGATGGCGCCACAGTTTTACTTGGCGGCCGTTGAAAAATCGAACTAGTGGTGTAAATTTGCAAAAAGTGCGAAAAAGTGGTGATCAATTAACGACAGCCTGTTGCAAACGTTCATTAATCGCCTGTCAACGATATCCTACGACGAAACGAGGTAGGATACTCGTACAATCAACATTTGCATGCAATATTTAGCAAAGATCATTGACCTCGATATACTCATGCCGTTGACACGAAATTTTCTAACCTATGCAGATTGTCATGTGCCGTCTATGACATGTGTTTCTGCACGAATTAAAAATTAACATATTAAACCACGAGTTTGATAATTACGCGAAACACGTTCGTATTACGTAACGAATAATACTAGTTATACCGTGTTTCTTTATAAATTATTCTTCTTATTATGTGATAATTATTAATTTCGATTGCGAACGTTTATAAACGGTGATTATATTGAAGTGCATTTGTCTTTTAAAATGGTGGAACCACACGCTTTGCCTGTGAAACAATTACGGCTTTTTAAGTATTCAACTCGATTTCAGTTTCTAATGTTAAAAAGACGTTGGAACGTTAGATGGTTAGAAACGGGAAGAGACGTCCTCGGTTTACGAGGACACGAGAACGCTAGGAAGGAATGGCGTTTACTTGGCGCACTCGCTCGACCAGTTTTTACCGACCACGTTGGTCCGCCTCGCAGATTCAGCGGCAGTTCGACTATATCATGGTCGAGGTATAGAGAATCGATTTTTAGACAGGCGAAATTGGCTTGTGTTTGAGAAATAAGAAGAAGCATTCTTTTGAGTTTTTGTGAGGAAATGATTCATTCTGCATTATTCAGATATAGTAGAATGATTGGAAAAATTTAGGTGGAATTTTATATGCTTCTTTGATATTTTATATTGTTTAATACTTCTGATAAAATGCTTCTAATACCTTGTGAAATATTATTCGCTTGATGCTTAATACAGACACTTGATATATTTAGAAACTAATATATCAGATTTTATAGTCTTAATATTTGCAACGAAACACAATACTAAATCACGCTTAGATAACTGATATATATTTTTTGCTTATTTCTCTGCGGATTATAATATGATTAGTATTAGTAATTCTAATCGTTATTACAAGTATGTGTCAGTAGTAATAATAGTATTGAAATACACGAACATGTAAGTAATATGAAATATTAATGCAGGTAGTATTTTATGCGAGTATTTTTTGTAGAAATAGAATTGACCAATATTTTTATCAGTTAAGCGCTTGTTTTAGTATCAGATCATATTTGTGTTTCATGTAATTTAAGCATTAGTTACTTATATTGCAATGTATAGAAAATGTAGCGTGCTATTATGAAGATATTGCTTATTAATATAACAGTGTTGTGTTAGAAGTAAGCAATAGAATATCGTAGACACTGGTATAAAAACAGTATGCACATCGTTACACTTATTATAAGTAGAGACTTGTTGATTAAATCAGTGATTTAACGAATATAAAAGTTGAAGCGTAAAAGTAGAAAGTTAAATTGAAAACATTGAAAATATCAAGAAATTTAATAAATTTCCTGTTATCTGAGAATGCTCTCATGAAATTATAGAATATTGCTGGCATGGAAATGAAATTCGCAGCCTAATAAAAAAATATTTTACTGGTGAACACGAATATGTGCAAATATTTTTTATACTCACTGCAGTAAAAGATTAAAACTTTATTAATCTATATCACCAAATTTATATCAGCAGTGATATTTAATCATGTTAATATCAGTAGTATCTGGTATCATTAATATAATCAGTGGGTAAACTAAAATTAATTTTCTGATAACAGTTTCAAACAAATTGAAAATGAACTACGTCATTGTTGAGAAAGAAGTAACAAGACATAAAGTTATGAAGTAGTTTCACTTTTCCGTGGTGGAAATCGACGAAAGGAAATGGCAGCTTGCTACAAGAACCGATCGGCGCATTGTCTGAGCGTCCATAAAAGGCGTACTTTTCCTCTCGACCGGTGTAAAACTTGGAAAGTATGTTAATGTTAACCTTTACCCGTCGAGGAATATTTTCCATCAAGAAAGCATAATTTTCTCTTATGCGTACGAAAGCAGAAGCATTAATAATCAAAATCGTTGACGATTTTATAATTTTTCGAAAGTCCTGAAAATTAACAAACTCGTTTGATTTGAAAACAAAACAAAAAAAAAGTTATCAAATTGGGATGAGAGATTTTCAATAAAACCAATGTCGATATTCATTAATTTGTTATTAATATATTATTCGATTAAAAATCATTTTCATTTAAAAAATGTTTCGACAACTGTACGAAGTAATTATATAACAGTGCTTAACTAAGTATTCAAAATTTAACAATACCATTGAAAATAAAATTACTTCGAAATAGAAATAAAAAATGGAGAAAGGAGATTGTATATCTGGTCACTGAACTAATTACAAAAGAGGGAGAGAAATATTTTTTTTTTCTCTTATTGTCGCTATTACGTGCTATCAAATTACATCATAAATTAACGATATACAAATAAATATGCACATTTATTAAATGGCGAATAACGAAACGAGGAAGTGTGTCTAAGGAATATCTCGATGACAAATAAATCAATATGCTAAAGGAATTCCATTCTTCTGCAATCACGATGATTAACAAACGTTCTGGGTGCGTAGATTGCATAACACGTGTAAAAATACATTCAGCTGCTGTATAATATATTGAACCAGCATCGGGTTTATAGTTCGCTCCTCCTTCGATTATAAATTACCGGCGACTCGAAGAAAATTCTATTTCTCCAAAAGTTTCTACTCAACGTTCGCGACATATCTCCGTCGTAACCCGTCTGTTTGATCCATGGGAAAATAGCCAAGCGATAAAATAAGCGAAATAAAACGTGAAACAATGGACTTCCTTATCACGAAAAGTTCTTTCCTGCGTTCGTTTCGTATTCAGTAATTTCTTCGAGCAAGTGACGTCAAGGCGGGCAAAAAGCCGAATGCAAAATTACAAGCGAGGACAAAAATTCTCCGGGCGAGGGCAAAAACGAATCTTCAAAGAGCGAATAAATACCAAGGAAACCTCTGCCCTTTAACGTCGTGCGATATACGAAAATGAAATATGCTCCATGCAAATTTCCCAAGATTCGCGGCTTCCAGTCCAACCCTTTGCACTCGACAGGCGATTCTCAATCACCATTCGTTTTAATGCCATAACTTCAAATATTACACCATATATTATACCATAACTTAAATATCGAAATAAAATAATTTCGCTCATTCAAAACGCGAACGTATAATTTTCTTCGCGTATTTTAGCATAAGAGATATCACCGAGCTTATCGAAACATAGACGAAGCTTTTTCATTACGTAAAAGTAAAAATTCAAAGAATTTATGTCATATAACTGACGATACTTTTTAGAACGGTAAATAATGAATTATATAATAATTGATAAAGAGAATTATTTCATTTGAGTGCCTCGTTCAAAGATTTTATGTCATAAAGCAGACGATACTTTTTAGAGCAGTAAATAAAGAATTGTATAATAATTGTCAAAAAGAATTATTTAATTTTAATGCCTCATTCAAAGATTTTATGTCATAAAGCAGACGATACTTTTTAGAACGGTAAATAATGAATTATATAATAATTGATAAAGAAAATTATTTAATTTTAGTGTCTCATTCAATGATTTTATGTTGTAAAGCAGACGATACTTTTTAGAACGGTAAATAAAGTATTGTATAATAATTGTTAAAGAGAATTATTTCATTTGAGTGCCTCGTTCAAATATTTTATATCATAAAGCAGATGATACTTTTTAGAACGGTAAATAAAGAATTGTATAATAATTGATAAAGAGAATTATTTAATTTTATTGCCTCATTCAAAGATTTTATATCATAAAGCAGATGATACCTTTTAGAACGGTAAATAAAGAATTGTATAATAATTGATAAAGAGAATTATTTAATTTTAGTGCCTCATTCAAAGATTTTATATCATAAAGCAGATGATACTTTTTAGAACGGTAAATAAAGAATCGAATAATAATCGATAAAGAGAATTATTTAATTTCAGTGCCTCTCGCATTATTGCGTTATCGCATTAAGCATTAAATTTAATATCGATTTTCAAAATTGAATAAATGGCGACTGAAGGTCGTTTTTCGAGTGCAGAGGGTTAATCCAAGGGATTACGTAATTGAAAATCGAAATGAAATCAGATGGGGGCCCGGTAAAGGTGTAACCTTGCGAGGGGCCCACGGTTTCGACAATGAGCAGGTTACGACATCGCTTGGCTATTACGAAAGCGACAGAAGGAGGAAATTTGAAAAGCAGGTTACGAAATCGGTCCACAGCGGTGATCCTCTGGCGATTATCCACTGTGGAGATGGCGCTGTTCCCCCCATGATCGACGAAGCCACTCCACGATCGCCGTGGTCCTTGAGCACTTCCGCCTCCTTTTTTCCTTGTTACGTGCCGTGATCGCTGGCAGTCTGACATTCACCGTTGCGAATTTGCTTGCCTGCAAAATACGCGAGCAGAGTGGCTGGATCAGCCGCCTCCTCGACGCCTGCACGCCTTTTTCTCCGGCTGATAGGCTCGGCAGCACGCCTGGATATCTCTTTCTGATAAACCTTTTTATTTTTTCAGATTGCTCGGAGCATTAATAACGGGCAATCGTGCCTGTGTGATAATTATCCGGTCACGAAAGAATTAAAAATCGCGCGACTGGGACAGGGAATCGGATATTGCGTGATCTTGGAGGATTCCCAGGAGAAGCTTTGTCTCGGCTGTTTGTTTCGAAGTGTCTCTTAACGCGTTATTCCAGGAGTTGCTGCGGCTAGAATTTATCGTTAGCGAATGTTGGAATCGAGGAAAATATAGCAGTTGCTGGGAGGAATTTTACTTTTCCACGTGGAACGTTGCCGGGTATAATTGTGACTTATAGCTCGTAGCATCGTGTCCGAGTTGTTTCAACGTGTCGTTCAACATTGCGTTGTTTCGCAGCGGTCGGGGCCAGGCTTTTTGGGAACTTCTGATTACGCGGGATTGTGAATTATGCTTTGCTCCGAGAGAGGAAGGTACCTTATTTTCTCTTTTACTGGCCGAAAATGTGTACAACCGGATATAATTGCAGGGAACTTCGGGAAAGTATAATACTCCTCGGCTGGGAGCTTCTAATGAAAAACCAAATAGACTTCTTCGAGATACCTGCACTGTCGCGATGGCAGCGATTCTCGAGGTAGTTAAAGTTTACCTCAATGGTACTCGCCACGAAGACACGAGTTGTGAAAGGAAAACGCTTTAAAGTAGTCTCGAGACCCATTCTCACGAAACAGTTTGCTGTCGCGTACGAAGCTGGCGTAACAGCAAACAACAGCGGAGCTTGGTCGCGGTACAGGAGCAGCTAATTGCGTTTTTCTTTGGCTCGCAGCGAACAGCAGTTCCCTCGGAGTTTACAATTACCTGTAAGCACGACTGGGAAGCGAGGAATTAGCGTGAACACTGTCACGCTGGTTTCCTCGGTATTTTCTGCCACTTGCTGGCCTGTCTATTTTGATTAATTCCCCGTTCGTCAAAGAAGGCTCGCGACTGGCTCGCAAACGGCTAGTTATATTCCCATAAAACTGGAGGATGGTTAAATTACAATCGGTAATTGGTTATTGACCATAGGCCAACGATATACGTCGTAAAACACGTTCGTGTTACACGAGTGTCTCGACGCGCGTGTCGAGCGTCTATTCTCAATGTTTTTTTCCGACGAATGTTAAAAATACGATCCGAACGGGTTCGAGAAGCTTATTTCGAATTTTGTTAAGGTCATAAAAATATCTTTTTATACACGCGCGTATACGCGTCTTTTTCTCTCGCGAGTCGTAATAGGCGTTAAGATTCGGTTCGGCCGAGTCAATTGTGATCTTGGGATGACTTTGGAAAGAACAAAGAGACGATCGAATTTCAAGATAGCCGTTATATAACAAACTGCAAGATTCGTTTATAATTAACAAAGGCAATTGGAGAGATGAGTAAACGAAATTCGATTCTCCCAGTATCTGCTTGGTCAGAATCTGACAGCTGTCGTTTCTCTTTGTTTTTCTGTCTCCGTCACTCGCTGGAGAGTAGATATCCTTGAAGTGGAACATTGTCCCCGGCAATTTCTTGTTCTTTACGTGATACTCGAACACGTTTCCTGACATTGACCGTTGGCCAACAGGATTCGCCCAAAGATTCGCTAACTCTATTATGGAAGTGTTGTTCCGACGTTTATGTAATGCCCGGTGACTCAATGCACGGCGATACACGGACTTCTATTACCTGCGAATTATCCAAGACCAATTGGCGTGTATTTCACTGGTTCGGAAAAGAATAAATTATCTTTCAACGAATTAAAAATGAACCCTGACTTCCATTATAATGACAATGCCGCAACTTCCACCTGGTTCGATTGAGGACAAATGAATTAAAACAAAACGTCCGATACGTTTTTACAAGGTATATGGAAAAATTTCGAAATTATTTAAAACCATTATATTTTCTCGTGATCACTCGATTATTCCAGTCGCGAGTCAGCAATGGGAACCCTGTGTTTCTCTTTTCAAGCACTCGCTGTTCCATCAATGGCCCGGCAGACAAATTGTTTCTGCAGCCTCAGAAATTTCTAAGGATTGAAAGTCTCCATTCACGACTCGAGATATTTGTGTAATGCAATAACGGCAGCGCGGCTCTCTCTAATACCCTACACCGTGTTGAATTCGAATGAGCCATGTTTGGTTTCCGAGAATCCATTTAAGTAACAAAACCATAACGACTTACCAATCTCCCGTGCCTTATGTAATAGAATCATTTTGTCCCGAGCGACAGAAGTTACGGCAGGATGATATAGACTCGGCAGAGTGAATCGATGCGAGCGTTTACCGGCGAAAACGGGGGCTGCACCGCGGAATCCCGTGAAACGCGTTATCTTTCCTCTTTCAGGAGGAGGCTCGCCGAGTTTTATATCAGCCGTAGAAACACGTTTTCGGTGGGATTACCTTTAACATCGCCGCTTTCAACCGATTCGATCTCGTTTTTCTCTCCGCGGGCTGGCGTAATGGCCGTGGACGAGAAATCGCGGATTTTCACACGACCACGTCGGAATGCGGCGCTCTGCTCTGCCAAGAAAATCGCACAGCCGATTCTCTCCGCGCTACGGTATCACGGGGCTACGACACTTATCGTGCGAATCTTTGGAATTCGCTGAATTCAGCCTGGCTGTTTGCTCGCGGCCGTTTTCTCACGCGCGCCGCACAATGGCAAAATGGTGCGCGCAACGTTTGTTTCTGCCTGTTGTCTGGATAAAACCATTCGGAGCTTCGTTGCTCCGCCGGAGAGCAATGGGGAAAATCGAGTACGATTTGTCTACAGTCAGTGTCGCACGACAATGGGAGTCAAATTTTCATTAATGCATGTGTTGAATCGGAGGACAGAGTCGTGAACGAAGGAGTTTTAGAGGCCTTCAACGACCAAGAATCGCTTTGCAGGGTGAACGAGGCGTATTCCGGGGAATCGGAAATGAATAATTGAATGGTAATGGTTGCGATTATAGCTCGAGACACGATAAGATAAATGGATGCGACTATCCATAAGATAATTATTCGTACTCGTTTCGTTTTCTGTAAGTTTCACTCTAGAGTTACGAACGAGGGTATATATAATTGCTGGTGAATGAAAAATATTATGGGATATTAGAGCAAGGTTTTTGTTTTATATTTCACGTCTGTTATGTTGTTTACCGAGTGTCATGCAAGCAGGTTTTGCGGTTTATCGACAATTTTTATTAAACGAACGGTAAATTCTTGTCGTATTCGATTTTTACAAATATATTTCAGGAATATCCGCGACATTTTTCATACAATAATATTGGAAATTGCTAGAGTTACAGTCGGTCTGGTAAAGACTCTCAAAATACGATGCCTCTATTGTTACCGCGATTCCGGCCGTTTTGTTTGTCAGAAATGAAAAAAAGTCAAAAAGCATTTTGCTCGGTACGAATGTGTGTACGGCTGGAACGAAAAACCTACAGAAATATTAAAAATCAAAAATTTACCAGCACTTCGAAGTCAGGTAGACGAATTTTTTTTCATATATATTTAGGTGACTGGAGGAAATAGTAAAAAATATCGGTTCTTGAAAATGAAAATTGAATGTGCTGAAGATTCTTTGCAAATTTGGTGCCGATCGGTCAACTAGAACTTTAAATATTATCTCAACTGACTGAGAAAATGTTGTATCGAAAAATGTATTTAAATTCGTTGAAATTGATTTCATAAATTTCGTTACTTTTTATAAAAGTAATATCACTTTTCTTTACAAATTACTAGAAACGAAATTATGAACAATACCTAGAAAAATTCAAAACACAATGTTAAAAAATTGTACAGATAATGGTATCGTTAATTTTACGAAGCCATAGAAATATCCACTGGTAAAAACATTTTCAAGGATATTCGATACTTTCAGAAAACGAAACAGGAAAGTAAAGTAAATTTTTTAAAATTCTAGGTAGGGATATCCCTTTGAGGAACTAACGAGTTTTGACGGTGCTTCCATAAAGCAAAATAACAAAACGGAATCAATTTTTCAAAATTCTAAACAGAAATATCCCTTTGAACAATTAACGAGTTTTAACGGTATTTTCAGAACACAAAACAAAAAACCATTTTTTCCCCATTTTTACACAGAATAACCATTTGGGCAATTAACGAGTGCTGCCGGTACTTTTAGAAAACAAAATAAAAAACAAGAAACGAATTTTTTTTCGTTTTTAGACAGGATTACCCTTTTAAGCAATTAACGGGTTCTGACAGTGTTTCCGAAAAGCGAAATAAAAAGGAGAAGAATTTTTTAAACTTCCATACAAGAGTACAATTTTGAGCAATTAAGAAGTATTTCAAAAAACGAAATGCGGAAAGAAAAAGAAATTTTTAATTTTCTAACCAATACCCTTCACCTTTACTTACAGTAAACAGATGGTAATAATTATTCCATACAAGAATACCTCTTTGGGCAATTAACGAGTGCTAACAGTATTTTCAAAAAACGAAATGAGGAAAGAAAAAAGATTTTTTAAACTTCTAACCAGGACCCTTCACTCTTACATATAATAAATCGATGGTAATAATTATTCCATGCAAGAATACCTCTTTGGCAATTAACGAATACCAACACTATTTTCAAAAAACGAAATGAGGAAAGAAAAAGGATTTTATAAGCTTCTAACCAGGACCCTTCACCCTTACTTACATTAATTCGATGGTAATAATTATCCCTGCCTGTTACTCCTGTCAGATAGGTGAAATTATAACGAACCAGAACGCGAAACTCCATAAAGGCGCGGTAAGAGGTGAAAAAGCCGCGACTATATTCGGTATACGAGAGCATGGCATCAGAGAAACGCCGGTTTCCCTAGCACAACCGTTGCAGGTGTAGGTGCGCGTGTACTGCGCCATAGCGAGGAATGTAGGTGAGCCTGTGAGTGCAGTGAGCGCGTTACGCGAACCACGTAACACAGCCGCGAGTGTGGGAAAGTGAGGAAGCTGGCCTCGAACTCAGACCTCAACCTTCTCTTCTAGCTCTGCAACCTCGTTCCTCCTTTTCCGCCGGTCTAACTGGCCTGTCGGGCCCTCTCCTTTCGAGTTACCGAGTAGAACTGTCTACCCTCTCGTAGTTACGTGGCACATGCATCGTATGTGCGGTTGCCCCACACGCTCGCCCATTCTGGCTGCGATAGTTTTCTCCTCGCGGCAGCTCGAGTTTTCTCTAACCTCCTTCCTAGATTTCCCGGAATTCAGATTCTCGAGCTGTCAGTGGGCCACCGATAACATACGTGAAAATTCGACTACGAGATTCTTCGTACGAAGTGTTCATATGTTTGACTCCTGACTCCTTTCTTTGTTTCTTGTAGGTAGCGATTTTGGCACAAACCTGACATTTGTAAATATAGTATGAAAATAATTAGTGAAATGAAGTCGAAGATTTATTAATTATTTTTGTTGATTTGTTGGAAAGTTTTTTGGGGTTTCGAAGATAAATGGTGAGGTTCTCATCAGCTTTAATTTTTATATTTTATTTTTAAATCTTGAATGATGGTGTGATAATTTGGATTAAGTGTATTATAATTTAAGATATAAATAAAATTGGAAGATGTGAAATTAAATAACCTAGTCTAACGTATTATCTGATGTGACTTGTAAATTTATCAGGAAAAAGAAAGGTGAGAAATAAATTATCAATTCAAAGGGATGTATATGGTGTTTAGATGATGAGATTTCCACCATCTTTAATTTTGATATTTTATTTTTGAATCTTGAATGATGACTCATAAGTGTTTAGTATAATTTAGAGTAGGCTGGATTAGGTGTATACGATAAATTAAATTTGTATTTTCAGTTATGCGTTAAATATTATTCCTTGAGCAATATAATTTACGATGAAAATATAGACAAAATTCGAAGCTCTAAAATTAGGTAACCTAATCCAAACTATTATCTGATCTGACAGCATCAGTCGAAGGTTAAGTAGGCTAAAAATCTCTTGTTTTTACTATAATCTTGCACTACGAGTGATCGTAGCGATCGTTGTTCTTTCTATTTACAAATCTAGCTCACAATCGGGTTATAAATTTCCTACAACTGCAGCATTTGATTTTTCAACTGCTATTCTAAACTCTGCCAACCGTATTTTTTTCCCCAAGTAAATAACTTTCTAGAAAGATGTATAGCTCGAAAAGTATTTGACCGTTTTAGTGCTCCGTGCTCACTGCTTGAAATTTTTCACTGAACGATCCACTTTATTCCCAAGTTATTAGAGCATCGCTGTACTCTGGAATAATAAATCTTCGTTACAGCTAAATTTCGAGTTATTTTCTTGCCACGGCAGAAATTTTATCTCGCAGTTTAACAGGCTGTAATTCATTTCCCCCCGTTTATCTTTCTCCGTAAATGAAAAGTCCGTGAATTTGTACATTCGTTACTATTCGCGGATCGACTGGTGAAAATCGGCGAGACACGAATGGGCCTAATAAATTTATCTCAGCTGGAAGGGCCTCCGGTGGGCATTTCGCTCTCGCGAATTCTTCATTTGTCTTCGCTCGGCTTTGTAAATTATATCGGGAAGGGCTGGCAGAGCCATCTACGGCGATTTCCTCGTAATGAGGAATTTCTGGAATCGGCTTGATTTAAGATTACCATTATCTCGGTATCCAGTAACGCCGGTTTCTTACGCGTCGTGACAAATGGCCGCGTGCAAGTAAGTCGCGACGAAGCTGGAATAAGTTATCTCGTGCTTTATTTAAATCCAGATCCGCCGTTTAACCAAATAAGGCTCTCTCTGCTCGAGGAGCGATCTACGTTTTTTCTTTTTTTTCTCATACTCCTTCATTCCGACGCTGCCACTCCTATCGAGTGGCAAGTCAACCATGCAGCTTTTGATTTTTGATAAACTCCGTGCACGAAGCGTAATTATAACCGTCATTAATATCTAATATCGCGTATATTAGATCAGAGTTGATTTACCTAATTATAGGAGAATTTTTGTTTATCGTGGAAGATAGAATAATTTATTTATTTATTTGAAATTCGTAAAACTCTGTGGACGATGTGTCGTTATATCTAATATCACGTGAATTTTACTATTTCATTATATAATTTGGGTTTTATCTCATTATAGAAAAATTTTGTTTTATCGTGTTAGGAAAAATTATTTATTATATTTATTAACATTAGGTTTATGACACCCGTGAATTTTAAAGGTGGGTTACTTCAATTATACAATATTAATTGATTTAATCGACTTATGTTTAGTTTGTTAATATTGTAATTTTTTTTAAATTAAACTCATCTTTTTTTCAAGAAAATACATGGTTTTCTTTACTCGTAAATCTGACGGGTGTCCGTAAAAATAAGTATAGAAAAAATATTTGTTTTATTATTACAATAATACAATAGTGAGTAAATGAATAAAATGGATATATTGCAGATACATGGGTACATAATTTTCTAGGCACGTGATGTTACGAAGGGTTAATTTGATCAGAAGTAACGTGTATTAATGGGTTTTCTGACACCTGTCATACTGGTTAATCAGACCTATGGTCGGGGTAGGTTGATTAAAATTTTTTAACAAATGAAACACAAATTGTAATGTATATTCAAACATTATTCACGGTATACACTTTACACGCGATTATAAACTCTTATAATAGCAATAAAAAATTATATTCGTACAGAAAGATAAATATAAGAATATATGTATAATATTATGTTTGTCTGTATATTATATAATATTATCTGATATACAATTTTTATACTTAAAATTCAGTGCATCCAACGCACTTGAAATAATAAATACCGTGTCATAAATAAATGCAACACGTTATAAGTGATCCATAGTAAGACATACATTTATTAAAAACGATTAACAATTAGTCAACATACACGTAATCCCTCGTATAAAAATGTGAATAATTTTATTTTATTTATTTAAATTTTCACCTACAATAGAGGCCATTATAAAGCTTGCACAAAGAGTAATAAAAATAAAAAATAAAAACATGACACAGGCAGTGCCACGTATAATATTTAAAATAATAACAAAAATATGTATAATTCAGAATAAAAACGATCAGTGCTGGAAACGAACAGAGACATACTCGATTTGAATGCTACCACGTCACCATGCCTTGGAAAAAATCATTTCAACATTGGAAAATATTTTCTGTTACGAATTATTTTATATCCATCCTTCCACGATATTTTATTTTATATTTTATATAGATGGATTCACGGAAGAAAGAGGAACTAATCCCGCGTCGATTTTGGTACCGCAGTCGTTCCATAAAGTCGCGGGCAAAAATAATTGTATTCCATTCCGTTCGAATTCGTCCGCCATAAAGCGTAAAGCGAATCGAATCTTTTGTTTCTGGAAAAACCGATAAATCGGCGTGCTTTCAGCTGGAAAAAAAGCTGCACACTCGCGGCCAGCGTGTCACGTGCGACGCTCGTTTCCGGGTGTTGCATGGAAATGCTTCCCGTGAAAATACGCGACCCAGAGTCGTTGGGTCAGGGTCGTGAATCTCGATTCCGTCCTGCAGCTTCCATCCTGCCCGACCAAAATTGGGTTACCGGTCCCCTCCTACCCCATAAAAACGTCATCCTGGATCATAAAATCCGCGGAATGGCGTAATAAACGCCCGAATCGATATCTGTAAACAGAAAAAAACGAATCGCAACAGCTTCTGCTGAAATTGAGAATCATCAGCTCTAAATGACACCCAATTCTCTTGTAAACATATTTTTTCCTACGATTTTACCATCGTACACTGATTCGTGACATTTTTTTGTATATAAAATCGGCTGGAATTTTTTAATTAGAATTCTGCAGTACTTTTTTTCTTTTTTATTATATCATGGAGAAAATTTGAACGAGTTAAAGTTCGACATTTTTATTCGTACAACGATGCATTTGTATACACGTAAATAATTAAACGTTTAGCATTAATCTCACCGAGTTATTTGTGCAAATACACAAATGTATCATTCGTATATAGGTATATCTCTATTTTGCAAACATTAATTTCGCTGAAAGTACTTTTAAATTTCTACTAAACGGTGGAGGCAAAAAATTTAGAAGCCACCATTTTGATAGTCGAATAATTCCACTGCACTAAGGAACATAACTATAGCACCATTCCTATTGTTGAGTATTTCGTACTTTTGGGTAGGAATGTAAAAATGTCGATTATACGAGGTACGATAAATATTGGTGGAGCTCGGTATAGTTCTCTCGAATAATATCATTCGAAAGAAACACCGATTCCAACTTGACCCCGGAAATAGTAGAAAAAATTATACATCTTTGCTGAGCGAACGCGAGGGAAACCTTGAAAACCAATTTTCGAAATGTTTATCCACGGAGCATGCGTCGATTTTGGCTGATGAGTTCTCGGTGAAATCGTTGGAAACGGGTGAAAAATCACGCGATCGTGTAGAGCGGACATCCTGTACGGTAGGCTGTGTACAGTGTCGAAAATAGGAATGACGAAAGTAAGTTGCGCTTGATCGGAGTCGTGGAGTTGGTTTCCGATAACGCCATGACGAGGTTCTTGACCCAGGCCCGAAATTACCATGGAACTATGTTCTCCGACTGTCTGGGCGTCGCGTCACCACTTTCCGGGAAACTGGGATAACTAGGTCATAGCCAGATATCGACATATTTCCCTGTCCCGTGCTTTTCAGCTTCCGCCACGCTGTGGTTATCTCGACCCCTACGCCTGGTCCACTCTCCCTCGGGACTCCGATTCAGAGATATCCTTCGTTTATCCACGTCGAAGGCCGCAGAATTTACCACCGAGGAGCCTCGTTTTGACGTAGTTCCGCCATTTCGTGCGAATTTCAAATTTCCAGCCACCCTCGCCGACCGTTCAGGTCTTCTCTGCAACGAGACGTCGGAGTGATCTCTGATGCTTCCTGGTAATCTCTTAATGCCTTCGTCTACAATATCGCGCGAAACTCGTGGTAAGGAGATCAACACGAGTGTCATGAACGAGAGCTATGGCTCGCAGAAAGGGCTCAATGTAAACATTAGAGGTTCAGGCTCGTGGTTAATTTTCGACGTCTTCCTGTCGCAGTTACGTGTTATTCTTCTACGTGTCGTGTGTTACCACGACATGGCTCGACGTATGACTGATTTTGCTGTTGATCGTGCTACTGGAATTTTGACGGTTTTTGAACGTGAGTTTGGTTAGTAATATTTATTTTACGTACTTGCGATAGTTTTTTGAGATATATTATATTTGTATACGTATTATATAATATTTGAGATATTTATTAGGGTAACTACTCAATAGTTTTTTTAGATATAATTTATATTTATATACGTATTATATAATATTTGAGATACCTA
>NW_027471879.1:0-17926 GCF_051020765.1 Lasioglossum baleicum | reverse complement strand
AATAGGAACATTATATCACGGTATGATTATTAACTGTTGGGAGTCAAATCGTGTGAGATCCTTACCAGCTGGTATAACATCATACTCTTTACCCAAGACCTTACCATCCGAGATCCTATCCCACCGTATCGAGAGAACATCTTCGGGTTCTGAGATACAAGTAACAAGACATTTTAGTGAGGGGCCACTTAATATCATGAATAAATGGGAAGATCGAGCGGTAAACAGTTGGGGATCGCTACCAATTGGTATAGTGTCGAACGCATCACAAAAGACCTAACCCTCCGAAAACCTCGCCCGCTGCATCAAGAGCATAGCAGCGCTTTCAGGGGATCGAATGAGCATACATTTTAGCGACGGTGATCTTATCTTCACGCATGAATAAGAAGATCGATGGTCAGAACGTTCGAGAACGATACCACCTTGTGTGAGAGTCGGAACGGCTAAGTAAATAGCTTCACAAATCCAGTGATTCCGAGAGGGAAAACAGTCATTCCAGGATTAATATGGCTGAACAGTATAGGCAATCGCCACCTTAATACACGGTATGCATATTGATGTGGAGAGTCAATCAGTAGCAGATGTTTAAAAATTGGTATTGTCTCCAGCTACACACAGTTACAGCTACACGTTACCGTCCGAGTACCAGTTCCCGCTGTATCAAGATTGGAACATCCTGATCATAGAAACAAGTTAGCATACATTTTAGTGACGGGCACCGTAAACACGTGTAGGAATCAGAAGACCTATGGTCAAACCCTTCGATAACGATACCACCCATTCTGAGAGTAGAACGAACAATGTAATAGCTTCACCTATTCTTTGAATTCGCGCGTCCAGCCAGATAATGCGAAACAAAATCCACGGAAGTATATTGACAATTGACACCTTATTGCTCGGTTTGAATACTAAAGCAAGCCCTCACGCCGCTGTGAAACATTACCAGTTCGTATAGGATCAAACTTCGTACAGAATGCCTTACCCTTCGATAAACTAACGCGCTGTATCGAGAGTATAACTTCCTGTTTGAGGGAGAAAATTAGTTTTCAATTCAGTGACGAGCACCTTAATTTCGTGTATGAATAAAACGATACAGAGTCATACCGTTCCAGATATTTACCAATATCTCTGCGTCTCGATCGGCTTAGTCAATAGTATCTGCTATCCTGTGGTCCCGAAAGTTATACCAGGTAATCGGGTAGTAAATCCGCAGAACAGTATTGGTAATGGGCACCTTACATGACGATATGAATAATAAAGTGGAGAGATATATTGTTGTAAAACGTTACGTATTGCTATGGAATCTATCATTCTGCCGATAGCCATACCTTCAGAGAACCTATCACGCTGTATCGAGAGTATACCATCGCGAACAGAGAAACAAATTTGTACACATTTTAGCAGACGGACACCATAGTATCATGTTCGAATTAGAAGATCGTGTCTCAAAACTTTCGAGATCGTTATCACCTTCTGTGAGAGACAAACGGCTATGTCAATAGCTTCACCTATTCTGCGATTCCGAAAGTCAAACCAAATATTCCGGGCGCAAATGCGCCGTACAGTGTTGGCAATAGACACCTCAATTCACGGTTTGAGTATTAAAGAGGAACGTTAAACCGTTTGAGAGCATTGCCAATTGGTATAAAGTCAAACACTTTACCGATAGCCTTATCTTCCGAGAAGCTATTCCGCTGCATCGAAATTATTTCTCCGTGTTAAGATCCGAAAATTGGTATACATTTTAGTGACGGGCACGATACTTTAATTTTCGAGTTAGAAGACAGAAGGACAAACTGCTCATGATCTTTACCACCTTCTTTGAGAGTCGCACAGCTATGTCAGTTCCTTCACTAATTCTGTGACTTCCAGAGCCAAAGCAGTCTTTCTGGGTGTAATCCCGATGCACAGCATTGGCAATAGACACATTAATTCGGGGTTTGAATATTAAAGTAGTGCGTGAAACCGCTTAGAGCGTTACCAGTTGGTATAAAGTCAAACGCTAGACGGAAGACCTAACCATCCTAGAAACTAACCCGCTCTATCGAGAGTATAACGCCGTGTTCAGAGGAACAAACTAGTATACATTTTAGTGACGGGCACCTTAAATTCATGTATGAATGAGAAGTTCGAGCGTCAGACGTGAAACTATTGACTTAGCGGTTCATGTCTCACAGAAGGTGGCAGCGATACCGAAAGGTTTAACACTCGATCTCCTCATTCATACATGAATTTAAGGAGTCGTCAATAAATTCTATACTAATGTGTTTCCATAAACACGCAGCTATGCTCTCGATACGTCGGACTAGCTTCTGGCACGGCAAGGCGTTCAGTAAAACACTTTACTTTATAGAAATTAGTATCGTTCTCGCACGTTGTGACTCCCTATTTTGGTATTCACTCCTCGAATTAAGGTAGCTATTGCCAACAATCTTCAGCGCATTTGCCTCAGATTATCTGGTTAGTGTCACGGAATTATAGGATACTGGAAGCTATCGACTCATTCTTTCGTCTCTCAAAGAGTTCTGTAACGTTCTCGAACGGTTTGACCATCGATCATCTCTAATTCATTCACAAAGTTAACATGCCGTCACTGAAATGAATTCTAATTTCTTCCACTGTACACGAGGTTATACTCCGATACAGCGGGTTAGTTTTTCAGAGGATATGGTCATCGCTAAGGCGTTTGACCTAGCAATAATTGGTAACGTTCACAAACGGTTGGACGCTCAATTTTAATACCCAAACCGTGAATTAAGATGTCTATTGGCAATTTTGTTGAGCGGATTCACTCCCGAAATATCTGGTTTCACTCTTGGAATCATTGGATGGCTGAAGCTATTGACTCAGCCGTTCGGCTCTCACAAAAGGTGGTAACGTTTTCGAAAGCTTTGACCCCCGATATTCTAATTCATTCATGAAATTACGGGGCCCGTCACACAAATTGGGACTAATTTCTTTCTCTGGACACGGAGTTATACTCTCGAAATGGCTGGTTAGCATCAGCAAAGGTATGGCCATCGGTAAAATGTTTGACTTTGTACCATTTGCCAACGCTCTTAAATGCTTTGATGCTCCACTATTTTGGTCAAACCGTGAAGAACGGAGTCTATTGGCAATAATGTTCTGCGGATTTACTCCAGCAATACCTGCTTTGACTCTCCGAATCACTGGATAGGTGTAGCAATTGACTTAGCCGTTCATCGCTCACAGAAGGGGGCAACGTTCTCGAACGGTTTGTCCCTCGATCTTCTAATTCATGCATGAAATACTGGCGCTCGAGACTAAACCATATACTAGTTCCTCCCTCTGAACAAGGTGTTTTACTCCACGCACAGTCCTGCAAGTGCGTACTGCGAATCGGAGCGGCATACTGTATCGTCTTTGTTCATTTCACTAACCTTGATACTGTACCATTTGCATTGTTTCGAAGTGTTCTATTTATCTCAAGCTACTGTAACTGACTGTTTTGATATTATCGATATTTCCTCAAAACATACAATTTATACTCTAAAAAGATGTATTTCTCTGGAAAGGTGTCTCTGTAATTAATAGAGTGTTCGTTCATGACATTGTGACGCCAGCCAAACTCCAGCCGACGCATCACTAGACGCTTCGCCCAGACAGCAACCATAGCAAAACTAGCCAAGACCAGAAGACACGTGGCAAGAAACCGCTTACCCAACCATAAAATTATAGTATAAAAACCGAGCACAAAACGAATAAATCAGTTTATATGTTATACCACAAACGGAACGTTTCTGTATTCGTATACCTATCCTGAACATCTACTTTAAACTCGTTCAACATCGATATTACACTTATTTTACGAAATAAGTCTTAATATTAAAAACATAGTTTCTTTTAGAAAGGGGGCTCTTCCACCAAGGTTGAAGACCCGCCCATTTATATTTCATTTCAACACTTGGCACGTATTTCCCCGTGACAAAATTGGCGATCCTGCCAGGATAGGATACGTCAAACACCAGCAAATCCACCTGAGGAGCAACGGAAAAGCTTTCTCCACGGAGCAAGAAGAAAACCGGACCAAGGTCGCACCTTCAGGGAACTTGCAGAGAACCGAGGTAAAAAAAAAAAAAAAAAATAAAAAAAAAAAAAATTAAAAAAAAATACTTTCAAACATGTCTAAGGACCAAGTAACCGAAAGCGCATTAGATAAAATACTCGCGACCAAGAGACCGTGCTTAAACAATTGGGACGAATGCAAGAATCAATAAGCGGCTTAGAGGTACGACAAGAGGATAACACTAAGCGAACTGTATCTCACAACTCCGCGATATCAAATCTAACAGAGGCAATAAAGAAATTAGATGTGAAGTTCCAAGCCCAACAGCAGGAATTACTGGGACTCGCAAGCACTATTGGGATCAACGCACGAGAAAGCATACTCCGGACTGAACCAAGTCTCACCGAAGACGAAACAACATCTATCGCCATAACTGGGTACGAAACAAGCAAACCATTCCCATCCGCCCTACCTACAGAACACCAACCAACAAGAAACGCAACGCACGAACCAGTACTGATGGACCCAACCAAGGCTTTGCGAAGCGTGGAAAACTTGAATGGAGAGGACGATATCGGGACAGAAGACATTCTACGAATGATAATAGCAGAAAAAATAGTCGGTCAAGCAAAGAAGACCATTAGGTTTTGTCAGATAAATACCTACGAAGATTTATACGAAGCATTACGATCACAACTTTCGACACCAACCACCATAAGCGGAAGCCGGAGTAGGATGCAACAGACGAAGCAAGGACAAACCGAAAGCGTGCAGTCATATGCAAACCGCTTTCGTCAGAGCTTGAGAGAACTAGTGTACGCCATTCAAGCTAAACATAGAAACCCGACTGCTAGGAACATAGCATTGGAAGCGGAGACACATGAAGCTATAAGATCCTTCATTTGCAACCTGCGTGTGGAAATAGCTCAGCTAGTGCTTCCTATGAAACCCGGATCAATCAATGAAGCCCAACAGGAAGCAGGTAACATAGAAACATGGCTTAAAGAATCAAAACGAAACCAAAACGTACCTAGACTTCCACCATCATCAAGACCCATGACAAGACCAAACCTAGAATACAGAGGGAATCCGAGACTCAAAACATACACCGAGACCAATAGACTGACAACTAACCCGATACGCTGCGAGCATTGCCAAAAATTAGGACATCAGAAGTCACAGTGTTACCTGTTAAAGAACACGAATTTTCATGGAGGCCAGACAGGAAAAATTCCGCCAAGAATAAACAACCTGAGACTAGAAGGTTATATTACACCCCAGGCGAGCTACGATGCATTGAAACAAGATTCCCGGGAACCCACCGACGTGGAAGATTTCTCATTGACACCGGAGCCGGAGCCAACCTCATCAAGAAAGGATTGGTCAGAGACCCGATAAAGTTAGAACAAGATAAGATAATTCAATTAGGTTCCACAAAATACAAAATCTCTCGTTATACACCGGTAAAAGATAGGCAGTTATCACACGAATTACTAATAGTAGAGGACAACTTCCCATTGATAGAAGACGGAATAATAGGATTACCCTTTCTAGAAAAATATCAATACACAATCAGTAACAAGCAACTTCAACTTAATAACGATGTCTATGAATTACAGACGACTCCGACCACCCAGAGAGTTCCCAGCAGACGATCAGTTACCCACGTAGTTAAGCTCAACAATGAACCTGTTCGTGTTTGTTTCATTAATAATGGTGAGCATGATATTCAAATTGAGAATCAAAGTCAAATAGAATCAGATAATCCCAAAATCACTGAAATATTGACCAAGCTTAGACTCGATCACATACACGAAAGTTTCAAAGAACCTATTAAGAAATTTATATGCTTTTATTATAACATCTTTTCAACTGACAATGAACCTTTACCCTTTACCACACTAACCGAACACAACATATTCGTAAAAACAGACAGACCCGTCAATATTAAGACATACAAAACCCCGGAATGCCACAAAAAAGAGATCCAAAGCCAAATTAGAGAAATGTTAGAGAAAGGTATAATAGAAGATTCAGATTCACCTTATAACGCAACAGTCTGGGTAGTGCCCAAAAAACTGGATGCGTCTGGCAAACAAAAATGGAGAATTGTGATTGACTTTCGGAAGTTAAACGAGATCACCGATCAGGATGCATATCCACTTCCGCAAGCCGATGATATATTCGCCTACTTAGGAAATGCTAAATTCTTCAGTGCATTGGACCTCTCTTCAGGCTTCCATCAGATACCTATGAACCCCAACCACAAAAAGTACACTGCCTTCAGCACGACGGACGGACATTTTCACTACAAAAGAATGCCTTTCGGCCTAAAGAATGCGCCAGCCACTTTCCAAAGAATGGTGGACAACGCATTACGAGGACTAATTGACAAATACTGTTTTGCATATTTAGACGATATAGTAATATTTGGGAACACTATAGACGAACACAATCGCAACCTAGCAGTAGTATTTAACAGACTGAAGGAAGTTGGACTGAAAATACAGCCTGACAAATGTGAATTCCTGAAACCCGAACTCGAATACCTAGGACATATAATCACCAAAGACGGAATTAAACCAAATCCCAAAAAGATAGAATCAATAAAAAATTTTGCCAATCCTACAAACATAACAAAGGTAAAATCATTTCTCGGATTAGTTGGATACTATCGTAAATTCATTAAAAACTTCGCCAAAATCGCGAAGCCCCTAACAATCTTAACCCAAAAGGAAACTCCTTTTTACTGGAAGGAAGAACAAGAATAAGCATTTAACACTTCAAAAAATAAACTATGCGAGCAACCTATACTACAATACCCGGATTTTAACAAAACATTTGTACTGACTACGGATGCCAGCAACGAAGGGTTAGGAGCAGTGCCCTCACAGGACGGACATCCATGCAATTTTATCTCACGTACCCTGAATTCCGCAGAAAGGAATTATACTACCAAGGAAAAAGAGCTGTTAGCCATAGTTTGGGCGATCAAAAGGTTACGCCAATACTTACTCGGAAGACACTTCATAATACAAACGGATCATCAGGCATTGAAATGGTTACATAATATCAAGGATCCTTCATCGAGACTAATGAGATGGAGATTGAGGCTAGAAGAATATGACTATGAGATCGAATATAAGAAAGGAAAAGATAACGCAGTAGCAGACGGACTATCACGCTTATTCCCGGCGCGAATAGTGAAAGACGAAAAGGTAAACTTCAAAATGCGAATAATAAACCCACAGGAAATAGAGGATTCGCTACCAGACGAACTGAGAAGCCCATCAACCATGACGAACATAGATGATGAAAATGAACTGCTCGAAGCATATGAAGACTGGAAAACATCACCAAGCAAGAATACGCCAATCAAACTGGAAGCTAACAAACCATACTGGACCCAAGTATCTTACGACCTCCTAGGACCATATAGCGAAAAAGATTGGTTACTCAAGTTACATGCACTCATGGCTTTGCAACAAAACCAGAAGAACATAAAATTCGGCAATCAAGACATCAAAGGACTGGACTTGATCAATATACAATTAATGTTAAGATTCTTGATGAAGGATTATGATGGTAAGAATCTAAAATTTGCAACAGAACGTATAAAGGAACTTAATGAAGAAGAAATCAAGCAAATCCTAAAGGAATCCCACGACCTACAACAACATATAGGAGAAAACCGCACGATTGAACTAATCAAAAGTAAATATTATTGGAAAAACTTAGAAAAAGATGTAACGGAATACATAAGAAGCTGCAAAACCTGTCAGACCAACAAACTAACAAGGATAAGACCAAGAGAAGAGGCAATCATCACTGATACACCAGAAAACCCAAACGACAAGGTAGGACTCGACATAATCGGACCATTACCAAAAACCAAATCAGGAAACCAGTTTATACTCTCAATACAAGACTGCTTAACAAAATACCTAATGCAGATACCCTTAAAGAATCAACAAGCTTCATCAATAATCAACTCCCTCTTAGATCATTACATATACATATTTTCCTCCCCAAAACACATACTAACCGACCAAGGACAGAATTTTATATGTAAATTAATGACAGAATTTGAAAATTGTTTAACATAAAGCATATAAAAACCACCAGCTTTCACCCACAGTGAAATGGTAGTCTCGGAAGAGCTCATGCAATGATAAAAGACATGCTGAGAACTAATATTGGTCAACAACAAAATGATTGGGACGAAAAATTAAAATATATTAGCCTAGCTTACAACACCACGATTCATGCAGGAACAGGTTATTCACCTTTTGAATTAACATTCGGAAGACGAGCCAATCTACCTTCTGCTATAGCAATTACCCCTAATTTATCTAAAGATACCCTGGTAAAACTTTGGAAACAAAGACATCTAGATTACCTAGAACACGCGAAAAGAATAACTGGAAAAAATAAAGAGAAATATAAAACTTTACAAGATAGTAAAATCAAACTTAAAAGTATATACAAGAAAGGAGACTTAGTACTTTTGCATAATGAAAGTAAGGCTAATAAACTCGATCAGGAATGGTTAGGACCGTACGAGATATTCGAAGTTAAAACCCCTAATTATGTTATATTCATATATGATAAATTAGTTACTGTACACGGAAATAGAATCAAACCATATTATTCCAGATCCAACTAATCAAAGGGAAGGACCCAATAATTCAGGAGGTAGAAAACAGCCAAATAGTAACGGAAGAAATTGAAACCGCGTACACATATCACATAGAAACAAAAATTACACTAATACTTAGCATAAAAGAACTAACTGACACTATGGAACAAATATATACCATTAAACGCAACCGAAAAGAATACTGCAAACAGCAACAAACAGACTGCGAGACTACAAACTATCAAACTATAAAGTCAAAAGTTAATAATCTCCAACGACGATTAGACAAACTACGAACACTGTTACACCTTAGACCAAAAAGAGGACTTATTAACGCCATAGGCAGCATATCTAAATCATTATTTGGAACATTGGACGAAACTGACCTGAAACATGTGAATGAAAATCTAGACAAACTCTATGACAGACAGAATACATTCTCTCAAATAATACAAAACCAAACAGCGTTAATCAGAAGTTTCATACATGACGAAGCATCACAACACGTATTAGATAGGATTAATCAAGGAGATACAAGGATAGGTCAAATAGAAAATAAGGAACATTTAATCGATACACTATTAATTATAGAAATAATACTGTCCGACCTAGCTAATAGAATCGACGACATTTACCTCATGTTAACATCAGGCAAAAAGGGTATAATAGACACAATATTCATACCTGTAGACACGTTTATAAGTACAATGGTGAAATTAACAACTTTCCATGATCAATTCATAGAACCAACCCTACCTAACTTTCAATCAATAATCGATATTAGCGAATTAATTCTCGCAACTAAAGAAGACACTTTGATATACCAAATTGAAACTCCAATATTAGAAAAAGAACCATGGAAACTTGTAAAATACTGCGCTGTACCAAAGAAATCCGGAGAAATATTCATAGCCCCAATTCTGAACCACGAGTATGCGTTAATACGAACATCCGCACACATAACAATGGACAATGAACAATTGCGAACACTATGTAAAACCACCAGTATAGGATTAGTTTGTAGAAATAATCAACCGGTACGGTACGGCAAAGACGAAAATGTATGTAAAGATAAATGCAGTACGGCTATATTCAAGATAGATCACCTAACATTCCTACCCATGAAAACCAATAACAAATTCATCACCATACCCGAAAACAGCATAACGATTTCGGCCTTATGCACAACACACGAAACACTCCACTTAGAAAAACCTAGTATAATTTCAGCCAAACACCCTTGCACACTTTCATACGCAGACAACACAATGAAAATAGGAGAAGTACAAAAAGAAGCAATTATAAGAATAAACAACTACACAATTACATACAACATAGACACAGAAACAGATGGATTCATATCAGACAAAATACCCATAATACCTAGAGTCACGCCAAATTTCAATAATTACAAACACAATTTAGACTTATTGGATGAACAGATCAATAAAATGCAAACCCAACACAGACTCACCACACTAACCAATATATCATACTCCATACTCACCTATATAGGATGGATATCATTAGTATTAGTCGCAGGTTACAAATTGTATAAGACCGGATTACTAAAGCATTGTATACCTGCGAATTTATGCATAAAAATATTTTGTAATAACAACCAAATCACGATACCTCCAAGCACCAACACCGTAATACCAGTACCCACACCGATTCTACGAAGACCTAGGGTGACCTTGCAAGACCTAGAAGAGGAAGAAGTATCAGTCATCCAAATCAAACCCGAGATCGTACGCTTCAAAGGAGTGAATCACAATCTAAGAAGGGGGGTGTGACGCCAGCCAAACTCCAGCCAACGCATCACTAGACGCTTCGACCAGACAGCAACCATAGCAAAACTAGCCAAGACCAGAAGACACGTGGGAAGAAATCGCTTACCCAACCATAAAATTATAGTATAAAAACCGAGCACAAAACGAATAAATCAGTTTATATGTTATACCTCAAACGGAACGTTTCTGTATTCGTATACCTATCCTGAACATCTACTTTAAACTCGTTCATCATCGATATTACACTTATTTTACGAAATAAGTCTTAATATTTGAAACATAGTTTCTTTTATAAAGGGGGCTCTTCCACCAAGGTTGAAGACCCTCCCATTTATATTTCATTTCAACACTTGGCACGTATTTCCCCGTGACAACATTATGTCATTAAACTTATTGTTATTTTATTTGTTTGTCTGTATATGTACCTGCACTGCCGGAGCAATCACGACTGTCGAAGACTTCCAGCTGCGTACGACAGATCAGAGCGACACTAATGGATGGTCTTCGTTAATTGCCCTTGTCCTTGCTTCTGTACCGCATGCATTTTCCCCATTGTCCTATTTATTTATACAAGCTGTAACTTAATCTCATAATATTTTCGATTCCTGCAAAAATTTTCAATTCTTAATTTACAAAGTTTTTATTCCTCAGGAAAAGTGTGTTTGGAATCAGTTGAGTGTACGTTTATGACGATATATTGTAAAACTGATTGTTATTTCATATGAGTGTCTATATACGTACCTACGTTTCCGGAGCGACACGGGTTGTGTGGACATACAATTTGTTTCGGGAGCTCTGAGCGACACTGCTGTATGATAGTCATTAATTTCGTTATCCTTGATATTTTACCGTATGCATTCTTTCTCAGTTTTCCAATTATTTATGCATAGTGTAATTTACTCTTATGGAATTTCCGATTTGATTCGAAATATTCAATTTTATTTCAAAAAATTGTATTTCCTTGTCAAATTTATTTTTGAATTATTTGAGCTTAACCTTATTGCAGCATTCTGTTAAGCTTGATATTATTTTATACTGTTTCCTGTATACGTACCATTCCAGCAGGAACAACACGAATATCGGGACCTTGTAGTTGTATACGGCAAGTTCAAGCGGCACTACTGCATGGCTTCAGTTAATTCCTTAGCCCTGATTTTGTACCATATGCATTCTGCCTCAGTTTTCAGATAATTTATAAATTCTGTAACTTACTTAGTAAAAGTGCCTTTGAAATTAGTTGAGTGCACGGTTATGGCATTACTTTGATAAACTTATTGTTACTGCACATGATTGTCACTAAACGTACCTACGCTTCCGGACCGACACTGCGGGAGTGCACCTGTAGTTGCATACGCCAGATGGGAGCGGCATACAGAATGGTCTTCGTTAATTTCTTTAACCTTGATCTTGTCCCGCATGCATTTTATCCAGTTTTGCATGTATTGTACATACCTTAATTTACGGTTATGTTATTTTCGATTTTATTTTAAATTTTCTATTTTCAATTTAAGAAATTGTATTTCCTGGTAAAAGTGTCCTTTTAGTTATTTAATCTTCCATGTATGACAATATTTTGATGTACTCATTGTTAAGTTATATGGCTGTCTGTATACGAACCTACGCTTCCGGACCGACACGATAGGAGTGGTCATGTAGTTGCATACGGCAGATCGGTGCGTCATACCGGATGGGCTTTGTTAATTTTCGTATCCTTGATGTTGTACCGTCTGCATTCTTTCGCAGTTCTCTATCTGTTTCCACCTACTGTAACATACAGTTGTGATATTTCGGATATTTACATAATTTCAAAATATTCATTTCGAAAATTGTATTTTTTAGAAAATAGGACTTTGGAATTAGTTGAGTGTACGATTATGACAATATTTTGTTGAACTTGTCGCTATATTATATTATCGTTTGTACAGATATCTATGCTGCCGGAGCGACATGATTGGCGAGGCCTTGTAATTGCATGCGGCACGCAGAAGTGGTACTCCTACGTGTTGTTTGTTAGTTTCTGCTTTATCCATGATTTTGATGGGTATGCATGATTTCCAAGTCTCCCATTTACTTATATATCCTGTACTTCACTGCTGTGATATTTTCTATTTTTTCCGAAATTTTAAATTCTTGTTTACAAAATTGTATCTCATCTTAAATGAGTGTTCGGAATTAGCTGAGTGTATATGATTATGACAATATTTCGTTATATTTGTTGTTATTTGCATGATTGCATGGCGTACGTACGCTGCCGCAGCGAACCGATTGCACTGTTCTTGTAGTTGCGTACTGCAGTACGAAATGCCGCTACTGAATGGTCTACGTTACTTTCGTTAACCTCGCTTTTTTACCGTATGCATTCTTTCACAGTTTTCAATTTATTTACGCATACCGTAATTTACTGTTATGATGCGTTCGGTTTTCTTTCATAATTTCCAATTTTTAATTTACTATATTGTATTCTTCAGGAAATGTGCCGTGGGAATTAGATGGGTGTAATTTTATGTCAATGTTTTCTTAAACACATTGTTATTCCATATGACCATCTGTATACGAACCTACGCTTCCGGAACGACACTACTGGAGTGGCCTTGTAGTTGCGTTCGCTAGATTGGAGCGACACTGCTGTAGGGTGCTGGATAATTTGTATAACCTAGATACTGTGCCGATTGCTTCATCTCGGAGATTTCATTTTATTTTTGATATTGTACTGTATGCGTTTTTTCCTCGTCAACCATTTATTTACGCGTACTGTAATTTACTGTTATGATATTTTCAGTTTTTATCAAAATTTTGAATTCCCGGTATAACAATTCGTATTCTGTTGTAAAAGTGTCTTTGGTATTATTTGATTGTACGTTCTGTACGTTATTTTGCTAAACTTACTGTTATTTTATGCGATTGTCTGCGTATGTATCTACGCTTCCGGAGGGACACCGTTGGAGTTGTTTGTTGCTGCGTTCGGTAGATCGTAGCGACACTAGTGATTGATCATCGTTATATTCTCTAACCTTGATATTGTACCGTATGCATTTTTCCGCAGACATCCATTCATTTCTGCACACTGCAAGTTACTGTCATAATGTTTTCGATTTTCGAAATAATTTCCAATTTTTTATGTAAAAAATTGTGTTTCCTAGTAAAAGTGGCTTTAGAATTAGAAGAGTGCACGTGTATGACATTATTCTGTTAAGCTTATTTTTCATTTACATGATTGGTTGTATACGCACCTGCGCTGCCTAGAGTGACACGGCTGGAGTGGGTTTGTAGCTACTTACCGTAGATCCGAGACACACTACTGTACAGTATTCGTTAATTTTTTTAAACTTGATATTTTATTTTATGCATTTGTTCGCAGTTTTGTATTTACTTATGAATACTGTAATTTACAGTTATGATATTTTCGGTATTTTTCTAAATTTCAAAATTTGCATTTATTAGAAAGTGTGTCTCTCTAATTAGTTGATTCTACGTTTAAGACAATACTGTGTTAAATTTGTTGTCATTTTATACGATTGTTTGTAGGCATGTTTGGCCAGCTTCATTTACTTCTACATTCTGCAATTCACTTTTATAACATTTTCGATTTGTTTCATAACTTCCAGTCTTTAATTTAAAAAACCGTGTTATTTAGGAAAAGTGTCTATGGAATTAGATGAAATTACGATTATGACAATATTTATTTATGCATGGTATTATTCTGTATGAATGCTTGTACACGTACATACGCTGCCGTTAATTTTCCAAACCTTGACATTGTACCGCATGCATTTTATCCCAGGCTTCCATCTACTTATACACAATGTTATTTCCTGCTGTTCTATTTTCCATTTTTTACACAATTTTCAACTTTTAGTTTGAAAAACAGTATTTCCTGGTAAAAGTATCTTTGGAGTAATTTGAGTCTTGGTTTATGATATTATTTTGCGAAACTTATTGTAATTTTGCCTGATTGTCCGTATACGTACCTAAGCTTCCGCAGCGACAGGGCTAATGTGGTCTTGAAGTTAAGTTCGGTTGATCGGAGCGACACTACTTTATTGTCTTCGTTAATTTCTCCTACCTTGATATTGTACCGTATGCGTTTCTTCCCAGTTGTTCAAATATTTACAGATACTGCAATTTAACATGTTGAATCCGTCATGACTGACCGGTGGGCCATGTTTGTTAATTAATAAATACGTAATACAAAATTTACAAAATATTATGCATTAACATTTCTGCCTTATAATCAAACATTTGACACAAAATACGTAACGTACAATTTAATAAATTCATTGTATATAATAAAATATAACGACTTATGTTACCGGTGCAATTTTTTAAAGCTTTTTAAACAATGTGCCGGCTTATCCGGACAACTGCTCCAAAAGGTCATTACCTTTTTTGTTTTGTTTGTGGCGTACTATGTACCCTTTAAATTTCTTAAGTGTTTGCAAGAATCTTTACATCTTTTCCTCATCTTCCTCGCGAGATGTTGGTGTGAACTTAAAAAATGTTTTTTCTGTCTACACCCAATTAGCTCCTCACTAGAGGGATTCTCAACACTCTTCAATACATAATCAAAAATTGACTCAAAAAGAGTCCCAGAATAATAGCTCCACAATAAGTTTTCGATACCATTCTACCGCTTTCCGTTAACATTTATAATAGGAACACACTTCATCTGATATATCAATTCTCTTCTTCGCACTATTGTAAGAAAAGACGGTGTCTGGTTTACATTGATCATCTTTGCCACGAATAATGGCGCAGTTGTGTGATCTCGATGTGGTTAACATACAGATAGGACTTTTGTGGGTCCACTTTAAAAATTTCACGCCGTTCCGATCTTCAAGAAATATAATGTCGCCCGTTTCTGTTTCTTCATATCCTGTGACGGTGGAAACGTTCTATTCATTTTGACTGTATTGCAAATATATGTTTTTTTTTGGCGAGAAGATCATCGACTAAAAGAATACATGTATAATAACTGTCGGTAAATGAAATCCGGCGCTTGGATAATAGATCTCGTATCAATGTCATGACAACATCATGAGAATGTGCATTTAGAATTCACGTTTCATTTGTTCCGAAATAAATATGCACATTATATGTATATCCGTCTGGAAAGCAGAGTTCGTACAGTTTTATTCCGTACTTGTGCCGCTTACTAGTATATATTGACGAAAATTGTGGCGTCCTTTCCACGTAACCATGATTTCGTCAATTTCTATACTTAAACCGGGTTTTACTGCATTTTGGAGTGCACGATGAGTTTTATCCTCTACATTTCGGATTTTGTGTAACCGATCCTCGGTTCTAGCCGTAGCATTATCAGAAAAGTGCAAGCACTTCAATGTAGCTAAGAATCGATCGCGATTCATTGCTTTCATTATACGCGCATTCGCATACATCGCCTTTTTGGACCAATATAGTCGAATTTAGGGAACCTGCACTACACACATAACAAGCACGATACCAATAAATGTATTCAATTCAATTTTTGTAATGGGGTACCATGCTTGTTAATGTAGTCTCCTGCCATATGCTGCATTCGCTATGCACTGAGCAGCGTATCTATTCGTCTCGTCCACGATGATTTCAAATATCTCGTCCGCGAAAAATAATTTATATAGTGCATCAGGATCGACGCAGTCCGTCTTTGTGATCAGTAGCTCTTCATCATCTGAATACTCTTCCTCTGATGCAAATATTTCTGCTATTTTCGGCCATTACGCATCATCATCTTGATCCCCTATACCAGACTCTGAAACTTCTTCCTCTGTGGTACTGCTATCGGTTGCCGTGTCCATTGATGATGATGAAGTTATTCTATTTCATCGTCCCTTTCGCATGATTGCAGATATAGATTCATCAGACGAATTACTGAATTCCATATCCATTGTATCTAATATTTAGATGGGCAAGAATGTAAAATGCAAAATGATAACCGTCTTTCTAGAAGGAAGGAAACTTCATACTACCTTTATACCTACTGGAACAAATGTGAAATCGGGAACCTTTCAGAACTGTACTGACCACGCGCCTCATAAAAACTTCGCACAACCCACAATACTCACATCGCATACTAACAAAAGTCTTCTTCACTTGCCGTCAACTCTAAACTCTCCGTAAACCACGTGCCGCTGCCTACAATCTCAATGATCACCCCCACTTACTAGGTCACACATCATATAAGAGGTGTCAGCTGGGTAGTATTCATTCCTCCAGAAATCACTGATTTCCCTCATTACGCGTGGGCGGTCCTAAACGTCTAGTTGCGACGCCGAAGGCCCAGAGGTTGCCCAAAGTTCGCACACCTCAAGCTCACCTCTAGGCCCGCGATCGGGCAAGGGAAAGGGAATATTTCTGGAAAATCGCACAATGGTGCACGGCCACTAAGCCCGACAATATATCTTTCTTTGGCGATCCTGGAAACAAAACTCTAGTATGGAGCCCCAGAGACCCTTTGCATGTTACAAGTTGCCAGAGCGCCTGGGAATCGATAGTCGGGGATTCGACGAAATTGCCGCGCGCACTCATCATAATTTACGCATATAACATACACTACGTCCTAGAACTATTTTCGTCGTGTGCGACAATCGGACGATCATCTTTACTTCATGAATGAATTTGATGGTCGAGCGGCAAACTGTTTGGGAACGCTGCCACCTTCTTTGAGAATAGAACGGTGATGTCAATAGGTTCACCCATCCTGTGATTTTTACAGTGAAACCTGGTATTCCTGGACTATATCCGCTTTAAAGTATTGGCAATATACACCTTAATTCGCTGTATGAATATTAATCAATAGAGACAAACCGTCGGCGGTCATTACCAATTCGTATTAAGTCATTCCGTTTACCGAATACCTTATCTCCAGAGAACCTAACACGCTGCAGCGATTGTCTTGCTTATTGTTTGCGGAAACAAATTAGCTGACATTTTAACGTACGGGCACCACAATTTTGTGTACAAGTATCATCATCGAGATTCAAGGAGTTGAAGAACGTTACCATCTTCTTTGTACGTCGCACAGCTAAGTCAATAGCCTCAATTATTCTGTGATTCCGAAAGTCAAACCAGGCATCCCGGGAGCAAATGCACTGCTCATTATTCACAAGGACCGCCTTAATGCAAGGTTTCAATATTAGGGCTGACCGCCAAACTATTGTAGAACGTTACAAATTGCTATAATGTCAAACGTTTTACCGGAATCCTTACCGTCCGTGAACCTCACCGACTTCAGCGAGAGAATAAGTTCGTGTTCACAGAAATAAATTAGTATTTATTTGAGTGTCGGGCCCCATAAACTCATGTAGGAATTACGATATCGATGGTCAAGCCGCTCGAGAACGTTGTCATCTTCTCTGAGAGCCTGACCGATAAGTCAATAGCTTCACATATCACGTGATTCCGAAGGTTAAACCACATATTCCGCGAGTAAATGTGCTGTTGGGAACTGGCAATAGACTCCTCAATTCA
>NW_027471878.1:0-17941 GCF_051020765.1 Lasioglossum baleicum | reverse complement strand
CTCCGACGGTGAGAAAGACAGCAGACGGAGAGAGCCGAGGCGATTAGCCCTCAGGCGCGATTATACGAAGATCGATATCTGTGTCATCGTCGCTGATTATCCGGCAAACGAAAATCCAGTTTTCTCCGCAAATTTTCACACCCCCTCGGCCAGGTATCGGTAAATATTTACCACGGGGTACATCCCGTTCTTTTTCGTTTCGACCGGTACGTCGTCGATTGCGCCAAGTTGCGATTATTTCGTGAGAAATTATTAATTACCGAAGATGGATAATTAATTGTGTTTGTTAGATATTTAACAACTGACACGTGTAAGTAAGTTAAATCGAAAGTAAAATTCCAACTAGGATATTTATTTGACGAACGACATTTGTTGCAAATACGAGCTGAGTGGAAGATCGATGTTGCGATTATTTCGTGGGAAATTATTAATTACCGAAGATGGACAGTTGTGTTTGTTAGATATTTAACAACAGACACGTGTAAGTTAAATCGAAAGTAAAATTCCATCTAGGATATTTATTTGACGAATGACTGTTGCAAATACGAGGTGAGTGGAAGATCGAAGTTGCGATTATTTCGTGGGAAATTATTAATTACCGAAGATGGACAGTTGTGTTTGTTAGATATTTAACAACTGACACGTATAAGTAAGTTAAATCGAAAGTAAATTCCACCTAGGATATTTATTTGACGAACGACATTTGTTGCAAATACGAGCTGAGTGGAAGATCGATGTTGCGATTATTTCGTGGGAAATTATTAATTACCGAAGATGGACAGTTGTGTTTGTTAGATATTTAACAACTGACACGTGTAAGTTAAATCGAAAGTAAAATTCCACCTCGGATATTTATTTGACGAACGACATTTGTTGCAAATACGAGCTGAGTGGAAGATCGATGTTACGATTATTTCGTGAGAAATTATTAATTACCGAAGATGGACAATTAATTGTGTTTGTTAGATATTTAACAACTGACACGTGTAAGTAAGTTAAATCGAAAGTAAAATTCCATCTAGGATATTTATTTGACGAACGACATTTGTTGCAAATACGAGCTGAGTGGAAGATCGAAGTTGCGATTATTTCGTGGGAAATTATTAATTATCGAAGATGGACAATTAATTGTGTTTGTTAGATATTTAACAACTGACACGTGTAAGTAAGTTAAATCGAAAGTAAAATTCCACCTAGGATATTTATTTGACGAACGACATTTGTTGCAAATACGAGCTGAGTGGAAGATCGATGTTGCGATTATTTCGTGGGAAATTATTAATTACCGAAGATGGACAATTGTGTTTGTTAGATACTTAACAACTGACAGTAAGTTAAACCGAAATGCTTGAGATTCTCAGATTATGTCAGTAAAATTTCACCCGTGATATTTATTTGATACAAAACATCTGTTGCAAATATGAGCTGAGTGGAAGATCGTCGAAAAGACTAGTTTCGCTTCGATTATCAATAAAAATATATATATTTTTATTCACCTACGTCACCGAGTGAAAGTTCAACGTAAATAACAGTGTATAAATACGTCATTTAGATCAATCTGATCACGAATTTCATTCCTAGGATAATATTTTAACCAGTGGATTACGTATTTAACCTAAACTAACTTAAACTATCGCGTGGGTCAAGTTAGACTAGATAAATGTTCCTGGCTATGCGAGTTTAACTTCAATATCAAATTCAAACCGGTTAGGTTCAATTTTTAAGTGAACAATTTTTAAAAATATAGATACAAATAGATTCAGATACAAACTACTCAAAATCGAATCCTTAATGATTCTAAGATGATAAGATGATAATGATTCTACGATTAATTATTCTAAGAGCATTCTAAGATGACGAAAATCAGCGAGGTCTCTTTTCGACAGATATTTACCCAGGTATTGAGTCGTTCGGAAAGTCATTTCGTATTTTTCTTTTTCTTTATGTGGCTGAAGTGCGAAGTTGGCTGTGAAAAAATACAATTAGGTTTTCAGTTAGGAAAAGCACGAAATGACTTTCCGAAGGATCTGATATTTTTCCACGGATTTGATTTATCCGATCTCTCGTGTAGATTATCTTTCTGCAAACAAATACAAACTCGAATGATCGCGCGTGTCATTTCCATCGTGCCGATGGCAGAGGTCTGACCCCGATATTTTTCATATTTAGAAAATGGTCTTTCGCTATCCACCTGTCGGCTCCACCTTTCAATCCTTTTCTAGCCTCCGCTCAGCCTCGACTCTGATTCGGTTCAGTTATTGGCTTACGCGTTTCGTTTTAACGTTAGTTTTCGGATCTTCGGTGAATTTTTAGATCGCCCGAAGCGATCTCGATCGAGGCTGTCATGCCGAATGCATACCGTCGATCGGGAACAGAGTCGTGTTTGCATGCAGTGCGTGGATCAACGAGCTATGAGCTCGACAGGGAAGAGAGGAAACTGGCTTCCTCGAGAGATGGAATAGATTCGAATACTATTATCCGCTTGGAGATTGTTGCATTCAACGATCAGCATGATTGATGCCGAAATGACGGTATTGGAACCGACTGACATCCGGTAACATCCGCAATTTGTAGCTTCAGTTAGACTGAATATTGCCCATTTTTGGTCACGCGTATACTGCAGTATCATTGTCCTCGAATTAATAATAATTTTTGCAATTATCTTATCGGATACGTTTTTATCTCGAGTAGCAAAACCAACTGTATCGGTTAATGAACCGAAACGTGCGTCAGAAGGTAAGATAGAAGTATTATATTCCGGTCAATAAGAGGTAGATAAGTTAATCTTAAGATCTCTTTCTGGATTTGTACAAACAAAACGAAATATCGTTTCGAAATTTCTCTGATTATATCGATAAAAGAATTTAAGAGGACATTAGGTTCGGAAATTTGAATGTTTCACTATTCGATCGATCCTATATCCTATCGTCTCGTTATTCGAACGTTTCTCTATTCGATTGTTTCATTATTCGGTTGTTCTATTATTCGATTGTTTCATAATTCGGTGGTTTTACTACACGACTGTTTCATCATAAATAACATTTAACGGCAAAGCGAAAATTTATTTTGTAAAATATAAGAATAATACCAAATAATTGGAAAAGAATTATTCTATTCGGCCGTTTCGCTATTCAGTCGATTCTCTATTCGATCATTCCTCTATTCGATCGTTTCGTTATTTGGTCGTTTCGTTATTCGGTCGTTCCGCTATCCAACTGTTTCACTATTCGATTTTTCCGCCATTCCGTCGTTCCATTATTCGATCGTTCCACTATTCGATCGTTTCATTATTCAGTCGTTCCGCAATTCAACGATTCCACTATTTGACTGTTTCACTGTAAATAGTATCTAACGAAAGGACAGAAATTGATCGAATCAAACGAATGAAAAACACGTACTGTTCATCGTTCATGTAACATCCTCGTAATAGGTGTTCGCATAACGAAGCTTCTACAATTTAATCGCCATTACACGCGTCTTTGTGTCTCACGCCGGAAGTTAAAAAATGATCGACAGCGTCGATCATTTCTCGGACCCCTTCGCACCGATCCGAGTGAAACAAGCCATCTTAATTTTCCCAATAGCGTGTCCCGACCAGCCGAAAATAGTCAATCTTGCTCGATTGCATCCGCATAAATTTTCTTATTTGTCGAAGAGTATTCAAAAATTATTCATATCCCATATGCACGCGTGGAACGTTTGCACTAGGACGGATAAGGGTGGTAGAGGGTGAGAAAGAGAGCCGACGCGGTGTAGGGGCTCCGAAGGACACCGGGAGAACGAGAGAAACGGTATAGAACAAATTTGGCGAATTTCCATATAAATTTGCTGGGCAGGAGCGACATTCACACACGCACAGCAGCACACACGCACGCGATTGCTCGCGAAATACACGCGATATCGCCAGCCCGTGTGACCCCATCTTCCGTCTAACACTTTCGATAGCGGCCGCTACAAATTCGCAAACTAATTATGGATCGTTTTAATATATCCAATCGAATCAATGATTCGCTGAACGTGTTCGTTAATCCAGGCACCGAGGACAGAAGAAAATTTGGCGAATTTCAGGAGCGCGTGTCTCGCGATTGTGTGCTAAATTTAGTTTATAGATCGAAATAGATGGAAAATATAAGCCTATAATATTTCGTACCAGGGTTCGAGTGAAAATTCATCTTATTTCGCGATGCAATTTAATTTCTCCTTCGGAAGAATAAAATATTCGAAATTTCGAATCGTATCTTTCAGGTAAAATAACATATCCTTGACATTATCATAGTATACATTAATACGAAATAATCTAAATAATATATTCGTTATGATACCGTGGTTTGATGTACGGTTATCGACAAAAGGAATAATTGTTCGTTAAATTCGATCGGATAAAAAACAGGATAATATTTTCCCAGTGAAAAGGGGGAAAAAAGCAAGACAGACACAGTGAAATTTTATTGACTCGTTCGGAAAGTCATTTCATTCTTTTTTATTTTATGCAACAAGTGAGAAGTTGGCTGTGAACAAATACAATTAGATGCCTTAAATTGGAAAAACGAAATGACTTACGAGCAATATTTTTCAGGAAGAAAATGTTCGAGCGAAGGGAAATTAGCATTAATCATCGAGATAATCAAGTCGTTTAACCAGCTAACAGGAATCCTGTCTATTACAATTTCAGCATTCGATGCTTTACTTCTTCCATCACTACGAGCTGCCGGTGATCCTGCAGCAGGATCAATTACAGAACCTTCTATTCCGCAATCATCCGCAGGCTGGAATGGCGGAGCCGACACCGGCGCAGCCTTCGCCAAGTATAAATCAGGCATTGACCAGTACAGCGCCAATACCTGAAACTTCACTAGCACGGAGTCGACAATTGTCAGGGAACCTGAAGCGACACAAGAGACACTCCCGAGTCCACCGCAGGATCAGTCGGACCCGGCTGCTACTGCTCCTGATGCTCACGCAGAGGAGCAAGTTGAAGCCGCAATGGCAACTACTTCATTGGCCGACGAACAAAGTAACGAAGGTAAATAACCAATGCTGAATTCATTTACGTTACCCGATAGCTTTTAGATCATGCATTCCAGTCGTGAATTAACTATACGCATCTGAATGTTGATCCCGTTCGCTGTTCTCCGTTTCCCTTTCTTTTCCATCCGATCCTCCGCTAACCTTTCACAAACCCTTTGCGTTACCTGCGAACATCCTGGAAAATATATATCACGTTCCGAAATGTTCATCAAAATTGACGTATGATTTTTGACATATCGCAGAGGATCGGACAGGCGCGAAGAATCAGCATGATAATTAAAAACGCGAATACAATCGAAGCGTCTTTGTTCGGGAATAAACAGGATACAAAGTATAAAGGAAATTGCATTCGATATTAATTTGTTCAGCGAAACGTATGGAATACCGCAGGTTAAAGGACTGTTGTCGAATTTTTGATTAAAATGCATTCAGCGTTGTCAGTTATTTCTCGACGTTTCTTTCGATATTACGTATTTCCAATTTTTCAATATCTTCTTCTATCCTGTTTCCATTGAAGCTTTCTTCCTTTTTCGTTTTTTCCACGTTTAATATCGAACAAGACAAAGTTTCTCTTCTCATTCGGGAGAACGTGATAAATTAATTTATAAATACTCGACGTTGATATTTCCGAACTTTTAACTACGCGATTTTATTTTTAATACGTGTAATCAATTTATTAATACTTTCTGTCGTTTCATTTTTTTTAAAGCCTTTTTTCTTCCGATTAGTATTTTCTAAAACGCCAAATTTCGTTGTAATTTCCAACGGGAAAATTCGCCTTGACCGATTTTTTAAATGATAATTCCTTCGCGCGTCTATTTGAGTATTTAACTTGTTTTATACTTCGGAAACAATGATTTGAAAATCACCGTTGCCCGAATGGCAGGTTTTCCATTTCGTTGAAAGTCGTTGATTTATCCCGATTGTTTTCGCTACAACCAAAACGCTATTAATTTCAGCGGAGGAAAGGAAAAAAGCGGCCAGTTTGAATTACTTTACAAAGTTGGATATACGCTGTGTAGGTCTTGTTACAAACACCACTCCAAAGCATTATTCGCTGAAGGATATTTTATGATCGCATTTCACTCCGTGTTGATTCAACGTTGCCACTGATAATCTTTTTCCCTTTTAACTTTATTTGACACGTTTTTCACCGATCCTCTCGACGAACAAAACGACACTTCGAATAATTTCTGCATACGTAACACGCGTTCCTTTTTTTTTTCTTTTTTTTTTTTTTCACCGGGAATAACGCTCCACGGTTTAATTAACAGGATAAACAAATTCGAATATGGGAATTCGTTTGCGATCCGCGTTCCTTCGATTCCGCAGCAAAATCGTTCGCTGTATTTATCATTTCACGGCCGCTTTGATCCAGCTCTTTCCTCGGATATCTCTCGACATCGTGATCGTCTCTTTTTGCATCGCGCGTTTCGCCGAATTTCGCCGTGCAAGTAATTTTATACTTCGCCATTTCGACGAATATCATCTGGACTTCAGTCGCGATTTCATCGATCCCTCGGTGCAATATTAATTTTCATAGGAGCTTCTTTGCAGCCCGTTCCGCTTTTATAACCGGACAACCTTGTTTTCTGATACGCTTTCGCCTTTTTTTCCTATCTTTTTGTTATTGGTTTATCACCGCACCTATGGTCTTCCTTTTAATCTCGTCGAATTTCCATATCGCGGCTGAAAGATATTTCGACAATCGTAATTCGCGCCAAGTATCGAACAAAACGATTGGCACGTAATATTTTCTGTAACGTTATTTGAAAAACGCACACGGACGTATTTCAAAGCAATTACGAGAAAGGCACGTATCATTTTCGATTGCGTTCTCGGAACGTTGGCGAAAAATTTTTTATAGTATTTTAACACAAGAATAGAAATTAGTTTCGATCGTGTTATATTTCCGCTTCTTAAATACCCGATAGGTAGCTTAACGAGAAATTTGGAATAGCGCTTTGTTTCGATTAACCAACCGTGGTTGTTTATGCGCGATAAATATGCTGAAAACATGCATTATATACGCGTATGAAATATGCAAATATGCATTGAAAATATGAACGGGATAACGCGGATTAAAACGTTACGCGATAATTACGATATACGTATGTATGTACTTGGAAGTATTTTTCCCGATTATATCAGCGCATTGTAATTCGCGTTACGACGGATTGTTGAACTTTTTAACAACATTTTATAATCGACACGGTTGATCGGTATTTGTCAAACGTAGTTGCGCATGTTGAAAATGGCGCTACGCGTGGTACGGTAAATATTTAACACCGATCCGGTAAATTTATCAGTCCTCTCGTTTTTCAAATCACTCGAAACTCTCAACGATTCACCGAATTCAACCTGCCCTCCCGTTTCGCACTGTTGCACCGTCACAGACGTTTCTACGTTTCATTGTCAAACTTCATCCTCTGCGAGTAAGAAGAATACAACGTAGGAAGGGATAAAATCGACGATGCACGTAATTTCCATATTTTCCTAGTTCCTTGGCATTGCTCGAATAATCCGGCAAACGCACCTCGGCTTACCTTTCCGTTGCACACGCAGAGCTGAGCCACGATTGATCCCGTCCGCTAACTGGCCACGAGGTGTTGTCTTTTAATCATCCTGTCGCTTTCTGTCCTGCTTCTCTTAGCCGTAACACCCGGTTCTGCTGAACGTTCCTTTGAATCTTAGCAGCAGAGAATCCGTCGGAGGCAGCAGCGCCGGAGTCGAGTCCGGTCGCAGAGACAACGACGAGCACGGAGCCGAAAACAGAGGCAGCGGTGTCCGCTAACGCTGCGTCCTCCTCGAAGATCGGGGACAATAGATCATCGAGCGATGCTTCTACCCTGGAAGGCTTCGAGATGATCGAGGCTACCGAGACGACGTGGAAGGAAACGACATCCTGTCAGGAGAAGTAGAGGAACACTGAATGCCCCGAGCCATGCCAGTTGCACATTGATGTTAGGATAGTCCAGACGAGAAGAGAGGCGGTTGTCATCTCGACGCGGTTGCATCTGCAAACAGAACATCTTCGGGATGAAGACCTTGGCGGAGAATCGCGAGAAAGGACTGCACCTTGACACACCGTGGTTTATGCCAAGGATCCAGCTAACGCGTTTCTTTTATTACCGATCGATCTCCGAGCTCTGAAAATCTGATCGTTCGACAGAGACCGAAGGGGTGTCGAGGGGTTTGGGAACGCGAGGGGGTAGGATGTTAGGTTTTAACGAGTAACCCGGGATCTTGGAGTGGAAGACGCGTGAAACGGGATAACCAGTGACTGGATTTCATACCGGATGGCACCGGACCGCTTGGAAATATACTCCCTCCGCTTGTCAGGCTAACGTACGCGGTATCTCGTGTCCTCGGGGTCGGGCAGGAAACGCGAAACTCGGGGAAAAAGCGCGAGAACGAGTTTCAACTTCGTTCTACATCGCGATACGAGGGGCATCGAGAGATTGGTTTCGAATACGATAGAATTTTTCATCCGCACGAGACTTCGTGACGCACCGCACCCTGCGCCGTTCTCTTCGGCATCGCTGCTAAATTCCCGTTCGAGAATTTTAGAGAAACCACACAGACAGTTCGCGATATACCTGCGAACTCGATACGTACAATTTTTATCCATCGTTTATTCCCTCGGTGTAAGCTCGTTGCATACGTTGACATCCGCGAGAATGGCGAGGCCGTGGTTTCCGGCCGCGATAAGTTCCAGTTTCTTCGGCCGATATTTTTCCTTCTTCGTTCCTTGCTTCTTTCACGGCACGTGGAAACGGAGTTTTATTCTTCTGGACGAATGTTAGCCACGGCGGAGTATCCGGAGCCGAATTATCGAGTTTCCTCCGCGTCCGATCATTGCCTAACTCCCTGACGCGATGTTCCCTCAACTGGATTTCGCGTTTCTTTTTTCTTCGGGAGGATCTGTGTATGGCAGACGTTGAACGATCGGTCGCGTTGATCTCGATATTTCATCGGTGATCTCGACATTTCATCGTTGATCTACCGATCTCCGGTGATCGACCGAGACAAACCCGCGTCGTCCGCGAGTCCTCGCAGCGTCGTCGAGCAAACGCAGGATATCTCGTGTTCCCGCGGCAAGTTTTGCAACACAGTTACGACTCGGGGACTTGGTTAAGTATAAGGGAATTATGGAACGATACAGACGTGTCGCGTGAAATTAGCCCGCGAATGAAACGCGAGATGAAAAACTCGCGGTCGAAACGGCGAAGAGAGACGGAGCGAACAAGAAGAGGGAGCAAATTAATGGAAATATATTTTACCTTTTATATATGTTTTACCTCGTCGATGTGAGATTTCCATATTGACACAGCGTTGCCCGAATCCGCGGGCTCGTCATGGTAAATACTATCATTTTATCGCGTATTCGAGACGAGACGACGCTGCGAGCACGTTTAGAGATCTCTGCGTCGGCCGATTGTATTTCCTCTTATTCGCTTCTTCCTTCTCGTCTCGATCAGCCTTTCTACCAGCGGCGGTCGCGATTTTTAATGCTTATCGAGTGTCGATTTAAGGGAGAAAATTTTAACCGATAGTGATAAGCCCGTTTCAGGATTAACTGGTGACAGAACGTGTTAAAAGATACTTAGTGCACATATATACATATATATATACATACAATATATATATATATATATATATATATATATAAATATTTATTCTTTACCATAAACGTTCGTCTATCGTGTATATGTAAATTTATCGTGTAAACAAAAATACGCGTGTACATGGTATTCGTAACATCGGAGCACTGTACATCTTTCGTGTAAAGATCAGCGAGCGGACGCATTGGAAGTTGTAAAGTATAATAAAAAGGCCGAGGAGAAGGTGAAGCAGAAAAAGAACACGAAGGTCAATCATCGTTTTAACGTCTTGAATTCGATCCGTCTGTGTAAAATATTTTCCTAAGCTACTCGCATCGTAAAAGTCGTTTTCTTTCTTATTGTTTCTTTCATGGTTGGTTGTACATAATATTACATTACGATTATTATCATTATGCTACTGCTATTCTTATTGATATATTATAAATAAACGTAAAGGTGTTGCAATTCCGGGTCTCCGTCTGTGTTACTTTAAATAGTAATTCGTAGAGTTAACCCCGTAGTTTAGGGACTTCCCTCGAGTTTGCCTGTTTGCTCTGTTACCTCTGCAACTTTATTTTAATTTTCTTCACAAAATTCCACGGAATTTTTCGAATTTTTAATTATCATATAAGAGACAAGATTACGTAAGGTATTACGTAGCCTTAACTCCAGAAGTATTCGCAAAAAGAATTATCGATATTACTGTACAATGTTCGTACCTTTTTTTTAAACAACGACTCTGTTCCTTTCGAATTCGCTTAGAACGCAGTTTAAACTTTTATCGTCCTAATTCGAGGCTATCAAATTTTTCGATCCATCCGAGTTCCTTAATTTCGCGACGAAACGAAAGCGAAATATTCCAAATCGGAGAAAGTTCTTCGACTGTCCCTTCGACAGAAGGAAACCTTCGCGATCGCTTCGCCATCCGTTCGAATTCTCAAACACCGACCGGAAATCGATGTTCCCGGAAACGAAATTTCCGCGCGGTTGATCGACGCAATCGGTTCTGATCGTTTCGATCGTCGAATTCCTCTGACCATAAAAATCCTGAGTCGAAACACGGAGAACGGGAGATTTAGGACGTTTAAACTTCTATCGCCCCAATTCAAGGCTACCAAATTTTCCGATCCACCCGAGTTCCTTAATTTCTCGACGAAACGAAAGCGAAATATTCCAAATCGAAGAAAGTCCTTCGACCGTCCTTTTTCGACAAGCGAAACTCTTCGCGATCGCTTCGCCATCCGTTCGAATTCTCAAACACCGACCGGAAATTCATGTTCCCCGAGACGAAATTTCCGCGCAGATGATCGACGCAATCGGTTCTGGTCGTTCCGATCGTCGGATTCCTTTGACCGTGAAAGTCCCGGGGTGAAAACACCGAGAGCGGAAGATTTAAAAGAGATTCCGGTGAAATTGGAATTGATGGTTGAAGCGAGATAGCGTCGGGACGGGCGCTGGGTACGCGTTAAGGTCGAATCCTGTCGAAGACGCGGCTTCCGGCAGCGCGCGACGCTTGGAGGCGCCGAAATAGACGAATAGACTTCGGATAGAATCAAACAGGTGGCGTCGTGGAGTTGTAGGTCGCGAGTAAGATCGAGGAAATCCTTTTCACCCTGTCGGGGGGTGAGAGGAAGGAAAGGGGTGAGGCGAAACTGGAGAGCGATGTTGCGAGAACGTCTGAGGGGACACGACAGTGGTACAAACGTAACGATTTATTTTCATTACGAGATAATTAGGGGACGAGACCGGTGATTCGATGCGCTCTCCACGCTCGTCGCCACGTCTATGTTACACACGGACACGCCCTCCTCGAGGATGTTGCGAACCTGAAGGAACACGGTTCAATCGATAGGATGTCCACGTGCTGCGTTAGTCGCTTGGATTTCGTGCATAGAATTAAGCAGCTGTCCCAGGGATTTCTTCCCGGATCGGCTTGATGAAAACGCCATTGGATTTCAGCCGGGATATATTTATTGGGAAAATCATTCAAACGTGATCAATGACGGATTATTTGGTATCCAGATGAAATAACGTCTCGGGTGAGAAACGAAGTTTCGGTTAATAAAACGTTCTATTTTTACCAATCTATGTTTAAGGCGCGAGATAAATATTTTATTTCCATCGTTTGAACTCTCAATGTATAAGGCGCGAATACGTGTTATGTTTTCGAAGGTTTTTAATCTAAATATAAATAAATATGATAAATTGCGATGCTTGCGAATAAGAATGAATTAAGCGAATAAAGTTATTCCGAGATATGGAACAAATATTTTCGATATCTTCAAGTGAACTATTATTTTACGATTTGTTTGCGGCGAATGAAATATTTTATTCTCGAAAGCATGTTTTTTTCCGACAAACGAAATATCGAATGCGTAGGAGCTGAAAGGAAGTGTTTATTTACTATTTAGCATTTAAGATGGTATTTTACTGGCACTATTGGCATTGTCACTTCATGGCTGGAGGTATTTTAATTAATTAGTGGAATATTGGTATTTAGCGATTCTTCAAACCTTCTTCCTTTTCTAGAATTTTTATTTTTGTTCTACTCTTTTTAAATCGATCGACACAATTGTTTCTCCTTTTGCGTAAAAAGAATTGTATAAAAGAATCGTATGAAATAAAAATTGATTTGCAGCAAAGAATGAAACTCGTGTTACAATGCAATTCATATCCTATATGCTTTAAAAGAAAGACGTAAAACGCTAACGCAGCAAATATATATGACTCATATTCCCCGTAAATAAAGAATGTACGGTGCATGACAAAATAATGACACACCCTGAGATTTTCAATATTTCTCGAGTAACTTCAAAGCGATACATCTTTGCAAACTGAAGATCGTACGATTATAAATAAAATTTGATTTTACAAAGGAGAATTTTCCACTGTGCATTACAGCCGATAAAAATAACAGTAAAAGATTACTATCCTCAGGGAATATATCCTCGCAAATATACCAAAAGTCGATACAGTTTATTTATCTTTCTAAAATACACAATGGACCTTTTCCTTCCCATAAATCAAAATTTCGTTGATTCACTATCTCAAACTTGAACTATCCTTTTGTTGTACCATCTTCGACTTAAACTCTTGAAATCCAAAGAAAAGAAGAAACACAATAACCTATCTTCTTATGTATTATCAAACAAGGCTGCGTTGTATTACGTTCTCACGTGACATTTACTCAAATTACATTCGTCTCGAGAAACACTGAAAATCATAACAATAACGGCTGCTGTTATTTCGCGAATGAAGCGGTATATCGAGGAATCGCGGAAAAATTTTTCTGCCTCGATTAACTGTACCGATCTTCGCAGTTTATTTACATAGAAAAATCAGCTATTCGTCAAATTCATACGCAGAGAAGTCGCGCGTGGATCTCGTTGGAGAAACGAACTGACAGGTTTCTCCAGATGGAGATTGAAAAGGGTTCACGTGGTGAACAATGGAGGAAGGGAGTGCTGGACGGTATCGGTGGGCAGTCGGTGGATTTTCGTGTGTCCCGGAAGCTCGTGTACAGATTTATCCATCGCTGAAGGGTGAGTAGCGCAACGGGGCAAAGGGCGGGTGCGGGGCAGAGGGGAAAACAGAAAGCCCACGGGGGTCGAATTTGCATCCGGCAAAGCAACCTCAGACTACTTTATTTGATTGGCTACCCGCAAGGTTGCCTTCCACTTCCACGAGCCTACACGAAAGTACATTATCGTATTTCTCTTCTCTCTTTCATCCGGACTCCTCGCCTCTATCTCGCCGTCGTTCTTTATCTTCTGATCTGCCTCGTCTGGTCTCTTAAATTTTATTAACCTTCTCCCCTTGTAATTCCTCCTCTCCTCCATTCGCCTACCGATCTTCCACTTTTCCTTCCGGTCCAGTTCCTCTTGTTTTTCTAATAATTTCAAAGGAACGCGACCTGCAGGCCATGCTCCAACTTAAAGAGCCTTGTTAGCACGTTTTTCCCTGTATCTCGGCCGTAGAAACAAGCGTAGAACAAGCTCCTATTTCCGTCATACTTCTCTCCGAGATCGCCTCTATTTCGCGAGTATTTCGCACCTTTTTTCTCCGCGATCGGCGAATCCTGGGATTCGGGTTTTATCGATTAGAGCAAGCACAAGGTTGTTTATTTCTTTCCCTCGTTTTTCTTTCCTTTTTCTTTCGTGTTATTTATCGTTAACGTCGATTGGAAGCTTTGAATTAAAAGCGCGAGGGTTTTTGAATGAGAAATTATACGCGTGTATGTACATACGCGTTGTTGACAACGAAAGTGGCCCAAGTCTCTCCGCTTCTCTTTCGCAGAGTTCGTTGGTCCAGACAGTGAGCTCGCTGTCAGGGCCGATAATTTATATCAGGGTCCCAATAACCAAACTCTCCCTCAAGAAGTTGGGGGAAAACCGCGAGCCAAGAACGGTCGAAGGTCGTTACAGTTCGCTCGCAAATGTTCCGATACTTTGCAAAGATAGTCTCAAGTCTCGAGTAGACGTAACGCGAGGTAAGCGAAAAATATCTCTCTCCTAGATTTTCCGTTTTTATTTCCTTATTAACGTTGCAAACGTTGAAACGTTTGAAAAGGGATAAGGATCCCTTAGAAGGATATTCTACTCGTGGTATTACCTTTTTAGACTGAAATAATTTCGAATTTCTCGGTTTCCCTGATCTTCGGAATTATATTTAAGAATTCTCATAAATAACCTACGCGTTTTTACGGAGAAAATAGGAATTTACCAAATCGAGGACAACCCAACCTAACTTAAGCAAACTCTAACCGAAGCAAAGCAAACCCAAACTGTTATAGATCGGAATGAAATCTCATCTAGGTTAATTAAGGTCGCATAATCGGTGTTTCGAGATTCTTAATCCGTTTCATCCGAGAGTTTCGGGCCACCAGGACTGATGAAACAACCGGCGGTGGTAGCTTAGTGTTAATGACTTCGTCTGGTAACATGGATCGATTTTTCCGCCGTCTGTCGCCGATACTTCACGTCGAAATAATCATCCGGTTTAATAAAAACGGCTTATCCGCGAAACAATGGACTGTCGCTTGCAGAACGAGCCCAACCGTGCATCATAGAGTCCGCTGCTGAACCACTTGTTCCCATCTACTTTGCTCCACTCGATATTAAGCGATTTTCACTTTGCCCGGTTATAGGACCGATCCCTGACTCCACTGTCTTTTAAAGCACTTTCTTAGAGGTATACACTTTGTTAGAGGTATCCATGGGTGCATCAGAGTGTTCGTGCTTCTTCTTCAGCCGCTGGGAGAAGAAGTTGAGCTGTCTTGCAGGATTAATTCCTCGACGACCGGTGTCCGCGTAATTTCCACCGATTTTACCACGATCAGGGTTGTTAATTATCATTCGTTGGCGAATTAAAAAGATCGCGCTGACCGAAAGCAAGCTGGGCCAGTTATTTTGGTTGGAATCGATTTTAGAGCAACGGGTCGACCATCGCGATTTTCGTTTTATTACGTTTCAATCGATTTTAAATAACGAGTCGATAATTAGGGTCTTTGGTTACTCTTTTATAGCGATTATTGCTATTTATTAGCGATCAGAGTCATTCGACGTAACCATCGCGATTTTCATTTTATTACGTTGGAATCGATTTTAGAACGAGTCGATAATTAGAGTCTTTGGTTACTCTTTTATAGCGATTATTGTTATTTATTAGCGATCAGAATCATTCGGCGTAACTATCACCATTTTTGTTTTATGTTGGAATCGATTTTAGAATTTTTGGTTACACTTTTATAGCGATTATTGTTATTTATTAGCGATCAGAGTCATTCGACATAACCATCGCGATTTTTGTTTTATTACGTTTCAATTGATTTTAGAACGAGTCGATTATTAGGGTCTTTGGTTATCCTTTTATAGGGATTATTATTATTTATTAACGATCAAAGTCATTCGGTATTACTGTCGCGATTTTTGTTTTATTACGTTATCGTTTATTTCCTCTCGTCATTTCCATTCTGCGTTATGCAGTTGTAACAAACGCAATGTTTAAATATAATTAATTTAACAGGTAACGAATCGAGATTTAGATTTTGTTTATTATTTAGATTGCTAGACTTTGTTTTCGTTTGTTTCGAAGACGGTACGCATTTTTCACGATATTTTCATCATTTTTCGAGCAGCTGCACGGATATTTTCGTGTTCCATAGATGACACGCCCGGAAGACTCGCGTAAATTTTTCATTTCCAACCGGGACAAACGTGGCTCATCGTTTCTCATCGTGGGATTCCTTCCTCTTCCCGTTTATCCGACATTTTTCTTTATCAAACAGCATTAATTCGTCGTGCACAAACGGTATGCGACTTTCGGTATGCAGTAGATTTTACGGACACTGCAAACAGAAAAGATTCTCATTCCATGTCAGGTTTATTATACCTTCATTGCAGTAATAACATGGCCCGGTGCATTAGCGTATGGCGATTTTTACTTTGTCAGAGTATTACCTTTATATTCGAGTTACGTGAATTTTCCTCGCGTAAAAGTTGTACTTTAGAGCAAATTCTGGCTCGACGCAAATTAAACGAGCTCTTTCCACGGTTTGAGTCATGTTTGACTGCGGGATATTCGATTAATTAGTTAATGGCTAACGCGCCTCCCTCTTGTTATAACGCATAGTGTGATACAACTAGGTAGAAATCAGGAAATTTTCGTCGAAATTTCTGAGAATTACACGCGGGTAAATACTTCATTGACTCGTGATCGGTTCGTTATACCGATCTAAACAGAAATAAACAGAAATAAACAGAGATAGGAGCTACTTCTCCGCTGTTTCCTAATTAAGTACTCAAACGTGGAAAATACGTTTGTAGACAAACGAAAAACATGAGAAAAGACCGATACTTTTCTTTCCTAAGAGGAATCTGATTTTCGTCTGAAATATTCCAATGAAATTCACGAAAGGGAAAAGGAAACAACGTATTTAAAAAAGAAAAAAGCGATTAAATTAATTATCGCGATATTAACTCGACATAAGTTAATTAGGTTTGTTAATATCGTATAATTGGAGCGACTCATATTAGGAGTAATTTCACATGAATTCTTTTCACCATGACATATTTTTGTTCTTCGTTCTACCTGTTTCTTCGCGTCACAGTTTCGTTTCTAAAAATCGAAGATTTCACTCACGCTGCCTTTGTCTTTTGATTTCCTTTCGCCAGCCTCGTCGAAACTATCGCGTTTCAAAGAATTCGCAGGGCTTCCGGAAAACTGAGTGAAACGAATTTTATTTATAGAGGGTGTCCCGTTTAAATTGACGTCTAAATCATTTCTATTTCCATCGAACGTACGAAGAAATAGAAAAAAAGATAAGCAAGGACGATATTTATTAAAAAATCTCTCTCGAAGTCATTTCAAGAGTTATCCCAAGGTTCGTGCAATCTTTTTTACATGTCGATCTCTATTTTCTTTAACAGAAAAATGTCCAAAAAATCTGTCGGTTCCTTCACTTTACCAGCGAGAGTATTTATGCACGTTCGAAACTGGACACGGAGTTGCTCAGGGAACTTAATGGTTTCCCGATAGTTATGTAATAATAGTTCTCGAGTCACTGCGGCCTCGGTATCTTAAACTTCGGCCCTTTCAACGAAAGCTGTGTAACTGCCCGCATTTTGAGCCGCAGCGGGTTCCGTTTGTCTACCACAGAAGGCGAACTTACAATCAGCTGCAAACGTCTGGCCTTTGTTTTGCCATTCTCCTGGTATAATCGTATTCTTAATTCTTCTGACAATAAGTTCTTAACGAGTTCAATGTAGCTAATGCCTCTTTTCTCTAATTTCCAAGTCGCAAGCTGATCGAGCGTTTCAGACCTGGCCGTTTCGACGGATTCTCAACTTTCCGTTACTTTCACGTTATTTCACGACGTCTTCTTAAATTTGTTCCTAGAAAAAGCTCCGACTTTCCAACGCGACGAATTTTCCTTTTTAAATTCTATTCCCTGTTTTTCTTCGGTAAATAAAATCGATACTCAGATTTACTTCCTCGATTCGAAATTGAGATAATTCCAAACTGCTAGCCTGAATTTCTTTTCATAATTTCCATTTTAATTTGCTGGAAAACACGAACATGTTGAAAATTTTGGAATAATTTAGTTTAGCACGGTATTATATTAAAATTCATCGAATAAAAATCGAATTGCGAAACTTTTTTTTAGGTAATTTTCGAAAAATTGGCGGAATATTTTTACGTAAAAGTCATATTTCCCTCGTGTATAATAACTCTCGCGTTTTCATTTACGCAACGAAAGTCTGAATTTGTAAATTACCAAACACAAGCACAGCGGTGTCGAACTAATTTTC
>NW_027471877.1:0-17945 GCF_051020765.1 Lasioglossum baleicum | reverse complement strand
TTTAAATATTAATGTCCCGAGTTAAACCTTCGTAGAACGTTACGAATTGGTTTAGAATCAAACTTTTTGCCGAAGGCCTTATCTTCCGAGATGATAGCACGCAGTATAGAGGGTATAACTTCGCGTTCAGAGAAGTCAAGTAGTATCCATTTTAACTATGGGCATCTTAACTTCATGTACGAATTAGACGACCGCAGGGCACACCGCTCGGGAACGATGCCACCTTCATTGAGACTTGTACGACTGATTTAACGTCTTCACCTTTTCTTTTGATTCCGATAGTCAAATCTGGTTTTACAGGAGTAAATCCGCTGAACAGTATCGGCAGTAGGCACCATAGTTCACGGTAAGGGTTATATTGAAGAAAGTCAAACCGACTGAGAACGTTACCAATTGCTGTAAAGTCGAAGGCTTTACCGAAGACAGTACCCTCGGTGAAGCAGCCTCGGCGTTTCAGGGGTGTAACTTCGTATTCAGAAATAGAAATTCGTGTTCTTTTCAGTGACATGTACTTTAACTTTACGTATGTATTAGGAGGTCGAGGGTCAAACCGTACGAGAAGGATACTAGCTTCTGTGAGACACGAACGGCTAAGTCAATAGCTTCACATATCTGTGCTTCCGAAAGCTAAACCAGATATTCCGGGAGTTAATGCACGGTACTGTAATGGCAAGAGAGAGCTCAATTCACGGTTGGAATATTAAATAAGTCCGTGAAGCCATTGTCGAACATTTCCTGTACTTGTAGGTTTAAACTTCTTACAGAATGCCTTACACTCCGAAAAACTGACCAGCTGTATCGAGAGTATAACACCGTGTGCAGAGGTAACACCTAGTATACATTTTAGTGCCGAGTTCCTTCATTTCATGCATGACTGAGAAGATCTAGTGCCAAACCGTTCGAGAACGATACTATCTTCTGTGAGAGACGAAGGGCTAAGTAAATAGATTCACATATCCTGTGATTCCGAAAGTCAAACCAGATATTCCGGGAGCAAATACCCTGAAGAGTATTGGCAATAGACACCTTAATTCAAAGTTTCAATATTACAGTACAGCGACAATCCGCTTGTGAACGATACCAATGATTATAAAGTCAAAGGTTTTATCGTAAGGCCGTACATCCCGCGAACGTCAGCACCTTCATCTAGAGTATAAGTTCGTGCTCAGAGAAAGAAATTAGTACTCATTTTCCGCGACGGGCTCCATGCCTTCATGTATAAATTAGAAGATCGATGGTCAAACCAATCGAGAACGATTCAGTCTTCTGAGGGAGACGAGCGGCTAAGTCAATAGCTTTACGTATCCTGCGATTCCGTGAGTCAAACCAGGTCCACGGAACTAAGTGCACTGTACAGTACTGGTAACGGAACCATAATTCACGGTATGAATATTAAAGCAGACCGTCATACTGTTGCTGAACGTTATTTATTGTTATAGAGTTAAACCCTCTACCGAACGCATTACCTTCCAAGGAACTGACCCGCTGTGCCGAAATTAGAACTTCTTGTCGAGAGAAGCAAATTGGTACACAAATGTGTGACGGGCACCTTAATTACGTGTATCAAATGGAATATCTTGAGGCAAACTGATCCAGAACGTTACCACATTCTATGAGAGTTGAACGGCTAAGTCAATAGCTTCACCCGCCCTGCGATTCTGACAAGCCATCCAGATATTCCCAGAGTATATCCGCTGAACAGAACTGGCCAAAGGCACCTTAATACAGTGTATGAATATTAAAGAACTTTGTCAACCCGTTGTAGATCGTTACATATTTGTATGAAGACACCATTTTGACCGATTGCCTCACCTTCCGAGAAGCTAACCCGCTCTTTCTAGAGTATAGCTTCATGGGTGGAGAAACACATTCCTATAAACTTTATTTACCGCGTCATATATTCATGTATGAATTAGAATATCGATGGACAAAGCGCTTGAGAGCATTACCACTTTCTTTGACAGTCGCACAGATACGCCAATAGCTTTCACCTATCCTGGGAATCCCTGATTAAAACCAGGAACTGTAGGATTAAGTCCGCTGAAAGGTATTGGCAATATGCATATTAATTCACGGTTGAAGTACTACAGTCGCCCGACAAATCTTTGTACATCGTAACCTACTCGCATGGCGTCAAACTTTTTACCGAATGCCATATCTTCCGAGAAGCCCATCCCGCTTCACCAAGTGTCTTGCTCAGTGTTCAAGGTAGCAAATAGGTAGCATTTACTCCGGGAATACACGGTTTGACTCATAGAATATTGGAATACGTCAATCTATGGACTTAGCCGTTCTTCTCTCAAAGAAAGTGGTAAAATTCTCGAACGGTTTGACCCTCGATCTTCTAAATAATACATGAAATTATGGTGTCTATCACTAAAATTCATACTAACTTGCTTGTCTGAACACGAAGCCACACTATCTATGCAGCTGGATAATTTCTAGGAAGGTAAGACCATCGATAAAATATTTGACTCTATACCAACAGGTAACTTTCTTCAGCGGCCTGACTCTGTATATTAATATCAATACCATAATGTCGGGTGTCTAATACCAATACTGCACGGCGTATTTATTCACGGTATATCCGGTTTGATTCTCGGAATCACAGGGGGTATGTGAATCTATTGACTTAGCCGATCGAATCTCAAGGAAGGTGGTATCGTTCTCGAACGCAAACCCTCGAACTACTAAGTCATTCATGAAATTATGGTTTACATTATCACTAAAATGTAAAGTAATTTTCTTGTATATATGCGAAGTTATACTGTCGTTACGGCGGGTTGGCTTCTCTGAAAGGTATGGCCTTCGGTGAAAAGTTATACTCCATCCCAACGGGTAACGTTGTAAAACTGTGTCACCCTGTACTTTTAAATTGATACCGTCATTCTAATGCCTATACTGTACAGCGGATTTAATCCTGGAATACCTAGTTTGAATCTCGGAATCATAGGATAGGTGAGGCTATTGACTTAGCTGTTCGACTCTCAAAGAATGTGAAAACGTTATCGGATGGTTTGACACTCAATCTTCAATATCATACATGAAATTAAGGTGGCCGTAAATAAAATGTAGACCAATTTGTTTCTCTGCGCACGAAGATATGCCCACGATACCGCGGGTTGTGTTCCCGGAAGGTAAGGTATGCGATAAAGCGTATGACGTTATTCAAATTGACATCGTTCTCAAACGGTTTGACTCTCTGCATCTAATATTCGTACCGTGATATAAGGTGTCTAGTGCCAATACAGTTCCGCGGATTTGTTCCAGGAATAACAGGATTGACTTTCGGAATCACAGGGTAGGTGTAGCTACTAACATAAACGTCCGACTCTAAAAGAAGGTGGTATCGTTCTCGAAAGGTTTGACACTCTATCTTTATTGCATACATGATATTATGGTGCCCGTCTGTAAAAAGGGGAACCAATTGGTTGCTCTGATCACCATGTTATACTCTCGGTACAGCGCGCTATTCACTCGAAGGGTAAAGTCTTCAGTAAGACGTTTGACTTTATAACAATTTGTAGCGTTCTCAGACGGATTGACGCTCTGCTTTAGTATTCAAACGCTGCCTTAAGGTGTCAATTGGCAACGCTGCAAAGGGTATTTACTCCCGAAATGACTGGCTTGGCTCTCGGTACCATTGAACAGGCGAAGCTACCGACCTTGCCGTACGATTCTCAAGGAAGGTGGTAATGTTCTCGGACGGTTTGGCACTCGATCTTCTAATTCATACAGGAAGGTAAGGTGCCCGTCATCAAAATGTATACTAACTTCCATCTCTGATTGCGAAGTAATACTCTCGATTCGGCGGACACATTCTAGGAATGTAAAGACTTCGGTAAAAATTTGACACTATAGCAAAAGGTGTCGGTCTTGAACGGTTGAACCCTTTACTTCCAAATGTATATCGTGGAACAGTCTGTCTAGTACCAATACTGTACAGGGCATTTACTCCCGGATTACCTGGTTTGAGTATCGGCTTCGTAGGATAGGTTAAGCTATTGTCTTAGCCTTTGGTCCCTCAAAGAAGGTGTTAACGTTTTCGATCGATTTGACACTCGATCTCCTAACCTATACATGAAAGTATGGTGCCGGTCACTAATATGTGTGCTAATTTGATTCGCTGATCACGAGGTAATATTCTCTAAACGATGGGTATGTTCACGGAGGGTAAGGCCTTCGGTAAAAGATTTCGCTCTATACGAATATGTAAAGCTCTACAACGGTTTGATGCTCTGCTTTAAAATTCTTACCGTGAAGTAAGCTGTCACTTGCCAATACTGTTCAGCGGATTAGTCCTGAAATACCTGGTATGACTCTCGGAATCACAGGACAGGAGAAGCTAATAAATTAGCCGCGCGATTCTCCAAGTAGGTGGTACCACTCTGAAACGGTTTGACCCTCGATCTTTTAATTCGTACATGAAATTAATGTGCCCGTCCCTAAAACTTGAACTAATTTGTTTCCCTGATCCCAATGCTATACATTCGATACGGCGCGTTAAGTTCTCGGAAGGTAAGGCATTCGGTAAAGAGAGTGACTCTATACCAATTGATAATGATCTCCGACAGTTTGACTCGCAACTTTATTGTACATACCGTGAGTTGTAGTGTCAATTGCCAATGTAGTTCAGCGGATTTTCTCCCGTAATGACTTGTTTGCATCTCGGAATCACTGAATACGTGAAGCAATTGCCTAAGCAGTGCGACTCCCAATGGAGGTGGCAACGTTGTCGATCGGTGTAACTTTCGATCTTCTTGTTCATACATAAAGTTGCGTACAACAGATTGGAGCGGCGTACTGCACGTTCTCGATAACATCATTAACCACGATTTTGAAACGTATCCATCTTTTCATACTTTTTCTATTTATTTGTATATTCTGTAATTTACTGTCATGAATGTTCCAATTTTTTTTCGAAATTTCAGTTTTTGGTTGAAGAAGTTGAATTTCATAGAAAAATTGTCCTTGCATCTAGTTGAGTTTACATTTATGGCAATATCTTCTTAAATTGTTTGCTACTTAATATGATTGCCTCTATATGTACTTGCGTTGTCAGAGCGAGACGGCTAGAGTGGACTTGTAGTTGCGTATGGTACATCGGAGCAACGCTAATTGATGGTCTACGTTAATTTCTTTAATGTTGAACTTGTACCATTTGCATTTCCTCCCAGGTTTCTATATATTTCTACATACTGTAATTTATTGATGTGATTTCTTCAATTCTTTCCTCAATCTTTATTTACTAATATTAAAAATTCGATTTTTTATTAAGAGCGCCTTTGGTATTAGTTGAGTCTATGTTTATGGCTATATCTTGAAATGCTTGTTGTTACATTATATAATTGTGCGTATACGTACCTATGCTCCCAGAATGACACGTCTGGAGCAGAATAGTAGTTCATTACGGTATATCGTATTGTCGCGTTTCGGTACTACACCGAATCCGTACCAGCGCACTGGTGTGACACGAAGGGAGTGGAATTGTAGTTGCATACGGTACATCGGAACGACACTACTGGATGATCCACGTTAATTTCATTAACCTTCATATTTTACCGTAAGCATGTTTTCCCCTGCTTTCAATTTGTTTATGCAATCTGTAATTTACTGTCATGTTATTTTCGATTTCTTTCGAAATTTTCAATCTCCATTTTAAGAAATTGAACTTCTAAGCGTAAGTGCTTTTGTTTTCAGTTGGGTGTACCTTAGTCACATTATTCTGTTAAACATGCTGTTATTTTATATGATTGTCTGTAAATGTACTTACGATTCTGGAGTGACACGTCTGGACTGGTCTTCCAGGTGCGATAGACAGAACGGAGCGAAACTACTGGATGGTCTTCGATAATGTTTTTAACCATCATTGTACAGTAAGAATTTTTTCCCAGTTTTTCATTTATTTGTGCATACTGTATGTGACTGCTATGTTGTTTCCACTTCTCCTAAAAAATACAATTTCTGATATAAAAAATTGGAGGGTTTAAATAAAATCGGAAATATCATAACAGTAGATAGCAGAATGTAGAAATAAATAGTAATTATCGATAGAATGTAGTCGGCACAATATCAAGGTTAGAGAAATTGACGATGATAATACCGTAGTGACGGTGCCATATGCCGAACACAACAGCAAGACCGTCACAGTCGTGTCGCTCCGGAAGCGTACGTACGTATAAAGACAGATATGTAAAATAAAAATAAGTTTCGTCATAATATTGTCGTATGCGTACACTGAACTAATTCCGAACACAATTTTCATAAGAAATAAAAATTTCCATAATTAATAATTGAAAACATTGACAGAAATTGAAAATATCATAAGCGTAAACTACAGCTTGCGTAAATAAATAGGACAATGGGGATAATGCATACGGTACAAAACCAAGGTTAATGAAATTAACAAACGCCATTCAGTAGTGTCGCTCCGAAGTAACGTACGTAACATCAAGTAAAATCCAATCGTGAGGATCCTGTGCGCTGATATGATACGGTCAAGTACGGTATCCCGACAGTCCGATACAACGTAACGAACTACTATCCCACTCCAGTCGTGTCGCTCCGGGATAGTAGGCACGTATAGAGACAATCACACAATGTAATAACAAATTATACAAGGTTTGGTCATAAACGTACACTCAAGTAATTCCAAAGGCGCTCTTAAAAAAAATACAATTTTTAAAATTAGTAAATAAAAATTGAGACAAAATCGATGAAGTCACAGCAATATATTAAAGTACGTTGAAATAAATTGCAAACATGGGGGGAACTGCATATGGCACAAGGTTAAAGAAATTAACGAAGACCATTCATTAGTGTTGCTCCGATGTTCCATACGCATCTTCAAGTCCACCACAGTCCTGTCGCTCCGGAATCGTAGGTGTGAACACAGACAATCATATGAAATAAAAACAAGTTTAACAAAATATTGTCATAAACATAAACTCACCTATTTCTAAGAACACTTTTTCTAAGAAATAGAATTTTTTTTTAATCAAAATTGAAATTTCGAAAAAAAATCGTAAACATCAAGGCAGTAAATTACAGTATGTGTTAATAAATGGATGGCTTGATAAAATGCATACAGAACAATATTAAGGTTAAAGAAGATAACGTAGAGCATACCCTAGTTTCGCTCCGACCTACCGAACGCAAATACAGAATCACTCCGTAGGTGCTTATGCAGACAATCATAAAATAGCAATATTTTTAACAAAGTAATGTCATAAATGCATACTCAACTAATTTTAAAGGCACTTATACTAAGAAATACAATTTTCTTTATATATCAATTCAAAATTTCGAAGAAGATCGAAAATATAATGACAGTAAATTTCAGTATTTACAAATAAATAAAAAACTGCGGCAGAATGTATATGGTGCAAAACCATGGTTAAGGAATTAACTGAAACCATACAGTTCTGACGCTTCGACATGCCGTATACAACTACAAAACCTCGACAGTCGTCTGTTGCTCGATTATGGCTGGGTTGGTAAGCTCAACTAATTCAAAAGGATGTTTTACAATGATATAAAATTTTTATAAATAAAAAGTTAGAGTTTTGTAATATATTGAAAATATCATGATATTAAATTACAGTATGTATAAAATTTTACACTGAAACCTTATACCGAGTGCATTTACTTTTCGCCAACCTAACCCGCCGCAGCGATAGCATAACTGCGAGTTCAGAGATACAAATTTGTATAAATTTAAGTAACGAGCACCTTAATATCATGCATTAATTAAAAGACCGAGCGTCAAACCGCTCGAGAACCTTACCACCTTATGCGAGAGACCAACAGCTAAGTCAGTAGCTTCACCTATCCTGTGATTCGGACAGTCAAACCAGATATTCAGTGAGTAAATCTTATGAAGATAATTCCCAATAGACACCATGATTCACTATTTGAAAATTAAATTAGTGTGCCAAACCATTTGAGAGCGTTACCAATTGCTCTAACGTCAAACGCTTTAACAATGATCATAACCTCCGATGAATTAACCTGCTATATCGAGAATATAACTTCGTAATCAGAGCAAGAAATTAGTGTTCATTTAAGTGACTGGCATGATAATTTCATGCATAAATTAGAAGATCGACAGCCAGACCGTTCGAGAACGTTACAACGTCCTTAGATAATCGAACGGCTACTTCAACAGCTCCACCTACCCAGGCATTCCGAGCGGCAAACCAGGTATTCCGGGAGTAAATCTGCTTAAAAGTATTAGCAAAGGACACCTTAGTTCACTGTTTGAGTACTATAGTAGAGCGACAATCCGTTTGAGCACGTTACCAGTTGGTACAGAGTCACATGCCTTACTTATCACCTTTCCTTCGAATGCCTAACACGCCGTACCGGGAGTACAACTTCGCGTTAAGAATATTAAAGTAATACTCATTACATTGTCGGCACCGTAAATTCATGCATCAAATAGAAAATCGAGGGTCAAACCTTTTGAGAACGTTACCACCATTTGTCAGACACGACCGGCTAAGTAAATAGCCTCACCAATCCTGTGATTCCTTGAGCCAAACGAGGTAATCTTGGGGTATATCCCCGGAATGGTATTCGTGGTAAACACATTAATTCACGGCGTGAGTATTAAACTACGGAGTGAAGTCATCGGAGATCAATACCAACTGTTATAGCATCAATCGTTTTACCGAATACGATACATTCTGAGATCATAATCTCCTGTGCGAAGTGCTTTGCCAATTGTTCTCGGAAGCAAATTCGAAGACATCTTGGCAGACGGACAGGCTATTTTCATGTATGAATATCAAGATCGAGAGTCAAATGGTTCGAAAATGCGTCCACCATTTCTATAGGTCGCACAGCTGAGTCAATACCTTCACTTGTCCTTTGATACCGATTGTTAGACAAGGTATTCCAGTAGTCAATCCGCTGTACAGTTTTGGCAATAGGCACGTCAATTCGTTGCATAAGCAACAAAGTGGAGAGACAAACCGTGGAAAGACGTTACGTACATTTGTAGAGTCAAACTTTTTAACAAAGGCCTTAACTTCCGAAAAGCTGGCGCGCTGAATCGATGGTACGTCTTCGTGTTCAGAGAAGAATGTTATTATACATCTTAGTGTCGGGCACATTAATTTCACGTATGAATTATAAGATATAGTGGCAAACCATTCTAGAACGTTACCAACATCATTGGGGATAGAACGGCTGAGTAGGTAGCTTCACCTATCCTGTGACCCCGAGAGTCACACCTGGAATATCAGGTGTTAATCCGCTGAAAAGACAAATTTGTTCACGGCGTGGATATTCAAGGACACAGTCAAACCGCTGGAGAACGTTACCCATTGCTATAAGGTCACATTCAATACCGAATACCTTACCATCCGAAAACATAACCCGCTGTATCGAGATTATAACATCTTGTACTAGGAAGCAAATTAGCTTACATTTTAAATTCGGTACGCTTAATTTCATGTGCAAATTAGATGATAGAGGGTCAGACAGTTCGAGAATGATATCTACCTTCCATGACATAACGGCCAAGTTAATAGCTTCACATATACAGGGATTGGGATCGTCAAACCAGGTACTCCGCGGGTAAATGCCCTGTACGGTATTGGAAATAGATACCTTAGTTTACGGTATGAACATTAATGCTGACCGTCATACTGCTGTAGAGCGCTGCCTATTGATATGGAGTGAAACCATTCACAGAATGCTTTGCCGTTCGAGAATCTAACCCGCCCGTATCCAGAGTGTATCGCTTCGTGTTCAGAGAAACACATTAATACACATTTTGGAGACGTGCACTGTAATTCCATGCATGAAATAGAAGATCGATTGTTGAATCGTTCGTGATCGATACCACCCTCCTCGAGAGACGAGCGTGTAAGTCAACACGTGCACATATCATGTGATTCCGAGAGTCTAACTAGATATACCGGGTGTAAATCCGTGAACACTATGAATACTCGGCAACCTATTTCACGGTATAGATATGAAATTTCTGAGTCAAATTCATGTAGAAACTTACCTTCTGATACATACTTAAACTTTTTAACGATGGCCTTACCTTTCGAGAAGCTAACCTGCTGTATCAAGCGAATATCTTCGTGTTCCGAGACGGAAGTTAGTGGACATATTAGATACGGAAACTCAAATTGCATTTATGAATTAGAAAATCGATGGTCAAACCATTCCATAATGTCACCGCCTCCTTTGAGCGTCGAGCAGCAAAGTAAATACCTGCACCTTCAGTTGCGATTCCGTGAGTCAAACCTGGTATTCCAGGAGTAAATCAGCTGAACAGTATTGGTAATGTACACCTTAAATTGCTATGTGAATATTAGCATAGAGCGTCAAGACGTTTGAGAACGGTACCAATGGCTATAAAATCAAACGTTTTTCCGAAAACCTTACAAAGAAAGTAGTAACGTTCTCGAACGGTTTGACCCTCGATCTTCCAAATAATACATGAAATTATGGGGCCTGCCACTAAAATTGATACTATCTTGCTTCTCTGAACACGAAGCCACAACCTCCATACAGCTGGATAGCATCTAGGAAGATAAGGCCTTCGGTAAAATGTTGACTATTTACCAACAGGTAACGATCTACAACGGTTTGACTCTGTACATTAATATCAATACCGTAATGTATGGTGTCTTAGATCAATACTGTACGGCGGATTTACTCCCCGTACAGCTGGTTTGATTCTCGGAATCGCAGGATATGCGAAGCTACTGACTTAGACGTTTGTCTCTCACAGAAAGTGGCAACGTTCTCGAGCACTCTCAATTGACACTCAATATTCCAATTCATACACGGAATTAAGGTGACCGTCACTAAAATATATACTGTTGTGTTTCCCTACAAACATAGCTGTACTGTCGATACGGCTGGTTGGCCTCTCGGACGGTAAGGCCTTCCATAAAGAGGATGAGTTCATACCAATATGTTACGTTCTATAACGGTTCGGCACTGTACTTCACTATTCCTACAGTGAACTAAGGTGCCTATAACCAGTACTGATCAGCACATTAACTCCATGAGGAACTGGTTAGAATTTTAGAATCACAGGATATGTTATGATATTGACATAGCTGTGTTACTAGCAAAGGGTCGGGGAGGGGGTTCCGTTCTAGAACGTTTAGGCACTCGATTCTGGTATTCATACGTGAAATGAGGTGTCCGTCTGGTAAAATGACAACTAATTTAATTCCGTTACCACTGAGTAAAACACTACCTACATCGTGTTAGGCTTCTCGGAAGTTAGGATATTCCGTAAATATGATGAATCTATACGAATAGATAACGTTCTACAGCGGTGTGACACTCAACTTTAATATTCAAACTGTCAATTAAGGTGACAAATGCAATGGTGTACCGCGAATTTTCTCACGGAATACCTTGTTTGCCTTTCGGAATCACACGATAGGTGCACCTATTGACTTAACCGTTCATCTCTCACAGAAGGTGCCAACGATCTCGAACAGTTTGAACCTCGATATTCTAAACCATACATGAATTTAAGGTGACGACACTAAATTGTATACTAACATATTTCCGCAATCAGGAAGTTATACTCTCGAGACAGCGGATTAGGTTTTCGGAGGGAATTGTCTCCGGTAAAGCGTTAGACTTTATAGCAATTGGTAACGTTCTCAAACGGTTTGACATTCAATATTATATTCACTCTGATAATTTAGGTATCAATTGCTAATTCTCATCTGCGGCTCACTTGGTATGGCTCTCGGAATCATAGGATATGTGGAGCTATTGACTTATCCATTCGATCCTCAAAGAAGGTGGCATCGTTCTGGAGAGGTTTGACCCTCGATCTTAATAGTACATACATGATAATAAGGTGCCCGACTCTGAAATGAATATTAATTTCTTTCTCTGTACACATAGTTATACCCCCGATGATGCCCGTGAAATTCGCGGAAATTACCGAAATCGGTAAACGTTTTATTTTATACCAAATGGTAATGTTCTGAAACGGTTTGACGCTCCCCTTTAATATTCAGACCGTGAATTAAGGTGTCTATTGCCCATACTGCTCAGCGGATTTACTCCCGGAATACTTCGATTGACTCCCCGAATCGCAGGTTAAGAGAAGCTATTGACATAACAGATCGTCTCTCACAGAAGTTGGCAACGTTCTCGACCGTCTTGACCCTCGATCTTACAACTCACACATGAAGCTAAGATACCCGTCACTGAAATGAAGACTGATTTCTTTCTCAAATCGCTATGTTACAATCTCGATGAAGCCGGTGAAGTTCGCGGAAGGTATCGCCTTCGATAAAACATTTGATATTACACCAATTGTTGACGTTCTCAACCGGCATGACGATCTAATTTAATATTCTAACCGTGAATAAATGTGTCTGTTGCAAATAATTTTTAACGAATTTACGCCCGGTGTACCTGGTTTGACTCTCGTAATCAAAGAAGTGGGGAAGCTATTGATATAGGCGTCGGACCCTCAGACAGGCGGCCACGATCTCGAACGGGTTGGCCCTTGATTTTCTAATTTATACATCAATTTAATGCGCCGTCACTAAATTGTATAATAATGTGTTTTCCTAAACACGTAACCATACCATTGAAACGGCGAGATAGCTTCTCCGACGGTAAGGCCATCGGTAAAGTGTATGGCTTTGTAACAATTGGCAACGTTCTAAAATGGTTTGACGCTCTACTTTATAACTCGAAACTAGACTTAAGGTGTCAATTGCCTACACTCTTCAGCGTATTTACTCTCGGATTACCTGCTTTGGCTCTCGGAATCTTGGAATAACTGAAGCTATTTACTCACCCTCATGTCTCTCAAAGAATGTGGTAACGTCCCCGAACGGTTTGACCTCGATCTTGTAACTCATACATGAAATTAAGATACACGTCACGAAAAATGTACATAATATACTTCCCTGAACACGAAGTTATACTCTCGATTCAGCGGGTTATCTCCTCCGAATATAAGGCTTTCGGTAAGATGTTTGACTCTATTGAAATATGTAACGTTCTACAACGGTTTGACGCTTAGCTTTTATTCTCAAACCGTGGGTCAAGGTGTATATTGCTAATACTTTTCAACGATGTTACTCCGGGAATGCCTGGATTGACTCTCGGAATCAAGGGACAGGTGAAACTTATGACTTAGCCGTTCGACTCTAAATGAGGGTGATAACTCCCTCGGACGGCTTGTCCCTCTATGTTGCTTATCATACAGGAAATTATTGGGCCCGTTCCAGAAATGTATACCAAATTGTTTCTCTGAACACGAGTTTGTACTCTCGCTGCAGCGCGTGTTGTTTCTTGGAGGGGAAGATTCTCTGTACAGTACTGTGCCAATACTGTTCAGCAGATTTACTCCTGGAAAACCTGATTTGACACTCGAAATAACTGGATGGGTGATGCTACTGACTTAGCCGTTTGACTCTCAAAGATGGTGGTAGCGGTCTCGAACGGTATGACTCTCGAGTTTTCTATTCATGCATGCAATAAAGGTTTCTCAACACTAAAATGGATTCGAGTTAGTATCTCTGAACACGGTGTAATACTCCCGATGCAGCGAGTTAGTTTTTCGGAGGGAAAGGCATTCTATAATAAGTTTGACCCTACAACCATAGGTAATGCTCTACGAAGGCTTGACGGCCTGCTTTTAATATTCGAACGGTGAACTATGCTCTATATTTACCATACTGTTCAGCAGCCTTACTTCTGGAACACTTGTCTTGCCTCCCCGAATCACAGGATAGGTGAAGCTATTGACTTTTCCGTTCGTCACTAAAATAAGGTGGTAACATTCTCGAAAGGATTGACGTTCGGCCTTCTAATGCACACATAAAGTTAAGGTTCCGGTCACTGAAATGGAGACCCATTTCTATATCTAAGCACGAACTGTAATGTACTGTTATGATATCCCCAATTCCTTTCAAAATTTTCAATGTTTGGTTTAAAAAATTGTACTTATATGTAAAAGGTCATTGGAATTAGTTGAATGTACGTTTATGTCAATATTATGACGAAACTTATTTTTATTTTACATATCTGTCTTTATTCGTACAATCTATTCCGTGGCGACACGCCTGTTATGGCCTTGGAGTTGCGTTCGGCATATCAGACCGACACTATGATATTATTTTCGTTAATTTCTCTAACCTTGGTATTGTGCCGAATGCATTCTTTCGATATTCACTATTTATTTATACATTCTGTGATCTACTGATATGATGTTTCCGATTTTATTCAAACCCTCCAATTTTTTATATCAGAAATTGTATTTTTTAGGAGAAGTGGAAACAACATAGCAGTAACATACAGTATGCACAAATAAATGGAAAACTGGAAAAAAATTCTTACTGTACAATGATGGTTATAAACATTATCGAAGACCATCCAGTAGCCTCGCTCCTTTCTGTCGTACGCAACTACAAGACATCGCCAGTCGCGGCGCAATCAGCGGAGGTACATACACAGACAATCACACAAAATAACTATTATTAGAACAAAATAATGTCATGCGGGCACACTGAACTAGTTCCAAGGACACTCTTTCAAGGAAATACAATCCTTTCATCTAAACATTGATAATTACGTAAAAAATAGAAAATATCATAAGACTAAATTATAATATGTATAAGTAAATGGAAAACTGGAATACGATGCATGGGGAACAATATCAAGGTTGGAGAAAATATCGAAGAACATGCAGTAGCCCAGACCAGCCGTACGTATCTACAAACAAGACCTCGCCAGTCGTGTCGAAGGATAAAGTCGAAGGATACAGGAATTGATGGAGACCATACTGAAGTGTCGCCCGACCAGCCGTACGCAAATACAAGACAGCGGCAGTGGTATCGCTCCGACAGCGTAGGAACGTATACAGACTGTGATATAAAATGAAAATAAGCTTACACAATTATGTCATAACGTGCACTCATCTAACTCTGAAGTCACTTTCACTGAAAGAACGCAATTCTTTAAAATATAAATTGAAAATTTAGATGAAAATCGAAAATATCACAACACTAATTACAGTATGTGTAAATAAATGGGAAAATTGGGTCAAAATGCACACGGCTCAAAATCATCTTTAACGAAATCAACGAAGACAATCCAGTATATCGCTCCTATCTGCCGTACGCAAGTACAGGACCACTCCAGCTGTGTCGCTCCGGAAGCGTAGGTACGTAAACAGACAATCATATAAAATAACAATACGTTTAACAAAATGATGTCATGAATGTGCACTGAACCATTCCCAAAGATACTTCTATTCAGAAAAAAAATTTTTCAACTAACAATTGACAACTTCGAAAAAAATTGTAATTACCATAACACTAAATTGCAGTGTTAGTATATAAATATAAAAATGAGAAAGAATTGCTTGCAGCTCAAAATCAGGTCTTAAGAAATTAACGGTGACCATATAGTAGTGTTGTTCGATCTGCTGTACCATAATTCACTGTTGGTTGCAGAACTTTACCCATTCCTTTACAGTCTAACTTTTTACCGTAAGCCATTTCTTCCGAGAAGCTAAGCCGCTATATTGAGGGCATAACTTCGTGTTCCGAGAAGCAAATTAATAGCCATTTTAGTGACGGGCACCTTCATTTCGGGTGTGGATTAGAAGATCGGGGGCCGACTGATCATGATCATTACCGCCCCCTTTAAGAGTCGATCGGCCAAGTGAATAACTACACCTATCCCGTGATTCCGAGAGTCAACCCAGGGAAACCGAGAAGTAAGTCCGCTAAACAGTATTCGGAGTAGACACCTTAATTCTCAGTTTGAATGAATATTAACATAGAGCGTCAAACTGTTTGAGAGCGTTACCAATTGGTATAATGTGAAACGATTTAGGAACGGCCTTACCCTCCGAAAAACTAACCCGCTGCATCGAGAGTATAACTTCGTGTTCACACGTACAAATAACTATACACTTTAGTGGGGGGCAACTTAATGTCATGTATGAATAAGAAGATCGAGCGTCAATCCGTCGGAGAACGATACCAATTGGTATAGAGTCAAACGCTTCACGGAAGACCTTACCCTCCGAAAACCTAGATCGCTGTATCGCGTGTATAGCAGCGTGTTCAAAGGAACGAATTAGCATATGTTTTATTGACGGTTACCTCAATTTCCTGTATAAAACAGAAGATCGAGTGTGCGAAGGTTACCATCATCTTTGAAGGTCGAACGCTAAGTCTATAGCATCACTTCTACTATGATTCCGAGAGCCAAACCTTGTATTCCGGGAGTAAATACGCTGTACTGTACTGGTAATAAACACCTTAGTTCACGGTATGAAGAATAACGAACAGGTTCATACCAGTGTAGATCGCTAAATATTGGCATATAGTCCAACTATTTACCGAATGCCTTACCTTCCGAGATCCTATCCCGCTCCATCGAGAGTGTATGTTCGTGACCAGAGAAACAAATTAGTACACACATTCGTGTCAGGCACCTGAATAACAGATATGAGATAGAAGATCCAGGGACATACCGTTTGAGAACTTTGCCACCTTCTTTGTCAGCTGATGGGCAAAGTCCCTAGCTTCTCCTATCCTGTCATTACGAAAGTCAAGCCAGGTATTCCAGCAGTGAATCCGCTGCACAGTATTGGCAATAGAAACGTTAATTCACGATATGAGTATTAAAGTAGAGAGTCAAATTGTTTGAAAACGATACGGGTTGGTATAAAGTCATATTCCTTACCTGATTCCCTACCTTCGGAGGACATGACCATTATATCGTGGGTATAACTTCATGTTCAGAACAGCAAATTAGTGGACATTTTAGCGGGCGGACGGCGTTACTAGGACATAGCCTTTCAATCGTCAATGAAGGTGGTAACGTTCTCGAACGGATTGACAATCGATCTCCAAGTTGAGCCAATAAGTCAACCACTTAATCAATAAGTCAATAACCCCGCCTATCCTGTGATTCCGAATGTCATGCCAGGTATTTCGCGAGTTAATAGACACCATAGTTCACGGTTTGCATATTAAAATAGAGCGTCACAACCTTTGAGATGGTTACCAATTGCTATAAAGTCAGACGTTTTACTGAAGGCGCTATCCGTCGCGAATACCACACGCCTCATCGAGAATATAACTTCGTGTTCAGAGAAGGAAGATAGTATCCATTTCAGTGGCGGGCACTTTGACTTCATGTATGATTCAGAAGATCGGGCGTTAAACCGCTCGACAACGTTCCCACCTTTTGTGAGAGACGAACGGCTAAGAGAATACTTTCACCTATCCAGAGACACCGAGTGTCAAACCAGGTATTCCGGGAGAAAATGCACTGAGCAATATTTGCAATAGACAACTTAATTGACGGTTTGAATATTGAAGCGTGCCGTCAAGCCGTTGTGGAACATTACCTGCTCGTAAAGGGATAAACTCCTTACAGAATGCCTGACTCTCCGACAAACTGACCTGCTGCATCGAGAATGTAAAACCGTATTCAGACGTACGAACTGGTATACATTTACTGACGTGCGCCTTAACTTCATGCATAAATTGGAAGATAGATGGTCAAACCGTTCGAGAACGTCAACACATTCCTTGAGATCCGTACGGCTAAGTCAATAGCATCATATATCCTGTGATATTGAGAGTCAAACCAGGAATTCTGAGAGTCCATCCGCAGAACAGTATTGGTAATTGACACTTTAATTTCCGGTATAAATAGTAATATAAAGATGCCAACAATCGTTGTACGTTAATTACTGGTATAGGGTCGAACTTTTTGCGGGATACCTTACCCTCCGAGAACATATCTCGCTGCAGCAAGTGTCTTCCTTAGTGTTTAAGGACACAAATTAGTAGACACTTTAGCAGGCGGACAAGTTAATTGCATGTATCAATAGGAAGATGGAGAATCAAGTATTCCGAGTGCGCTACCACCTCTTTTGGCAGTCGCATGTGTAATGCAATAGC
>NW_027471876.1:0-17952 GCF_051020765.1 Lasioglossum baleicum | reverse complement strand
GCATCCTCTCGCACGTGTTTTTACTCGACTAGCCTGCGGGATGCATCCTCTCGCACGTGTTTTTACTCGACTAGCCTGCGGGATGCATCCTCTCGCACGTGATTTTACTCGACTAGCCTGCGGGATGCATCCTCTCGCACGTGTTTTTACTCGACTAGCCTGCGGGATGCATCCTCTCGCACGTGTTTTTACTCGACTAGCCTGCGGGATGCATCCTCTCGCACGTGTTTTTACTCGTCTAGGCTGCGGGATGCATCGTCTCGCACGTGTTTTTACTCGACTAGCCTGCGAGATGCATCCTCTCGCACGTGTTTTTACTCGACTAGCCTGCGGGATGCATCCTCTCGCACGTGTTTTTACTCGACTAGACTGCGGGATGCATCCTCTCGCACGTGTTTTTGCTCGACTAGCCTGCGGGATGCATCCTCTCGCACCTGTTTTTGCTCGACTAGCCTGCGGGACGCATCCTCTGGCACGTGTTTTTACTCGACTAGCCATCGGGATGCACCCTCTCGCATGTGTTTTTACTCGACTGGCCTGCGGGATGCATCCTCACGCATGTGTTTTTACTCGACTAGCCTGCGGGATGCATCCTCTCGCACGTGTTTTTACTCGACTAGCCTGCGGGAAGCATCCTCTCGCACGTGTTTTTACTCGACTAGCCAGCGGGATGCATCCTCTCGCACGTGTTTTTGCTCGACTAGCCTGTGGGATGCATCCTCTCCCACGTGTTTTTGCTCGACTAGCCTGCGAGAAGCATCCTCTCGCACGTGTTTTTACTCGTCTAGCCTGCGGGATGCATCCTCTCGCACGTGTTTTTACTCGACTAGCCTGCGGGAAGTATCCTCTCGAACGTGTTTTTACTCGACTAGCCTGCGGGATGCATCCTCTCGCACGTGTTTTTGCTCGACTACCCTGCGGGATGCATCCTCTCGCACGTGTTTTTACTCGACTAGCCTGCGGGATGCATCCTCTCGCACGTGTTTTTACTCGACTAGCCTGCGGGATGCATCCTCTCGCACGTGTTTTTACTCGACTATCCTGCGGGATGCATCCTCTCGCACGTGTTTTTGCTCGACTAGCCTGCGGGATGCATTCTCTCGCACGTGTTTTTGCTCGACTAGCCTGCGGGACGCATCCTCTCAAACGTGTTTTTACTCGACCAGCCTGCGGGATGCATCCTCTCGCACGTGTTTTTACTCGACTAGCCAGCGGGATGCATCCTCTCGCACGTGTTTTTACTCGACTAGCCTGCTGGATGCATCCTCTCAAACGTGTTTTTACTCGACTAGCCTGCGGGATGCATCCTCTCGCACGTGTTTTTGCTCGACTAGCCTGCGGGATGCATCCTCTCGCACTTGTTTTTACTCGACCAGCCTGCGGGATGCATCCTCTCGCACGTGTTTTTACTCGACTAGCCTGCGGGATGCATCCTCTCGCACGTGTTTTTACTCGACTAGCCTGCGGGATGCATCCTCTCGCACGTGTTTTTACTCGACTAGCCTGCGGGATGCATCCTCTCGCACGTGTTTTTACTCGACTAGCCTGCGGGATGCATCCTCTCGCACGTGTTTTTACTCGACTAGCCTGCGGGATGCATCCTCTCGCACGTGATTTTACTCGACTAGCATGCGGGATGCATCCTCTCGCACGTGTTTTTACTCGACTATCCTGCGGGATGCATCCTCTCGCACGTGTTTTTGCTCGACTAGCCTGCGGGATGCATTCTCTCGCACGTGTTTTTGCTCGACTAGCCTGCGTGACGCATCCTCTCATACGTGTTTTTACTCGACCAGCCTGCGTGATGCATCCTCTCGCACGTGTTTTTACTCGACTAGCCAGCGGGATGCATCCTCTCGCACGTGTTTTTACTCGACTAGCCTGCTGGATGCATCCTCTCAAACGTGTTTTTACTCGACTAGCCTGCGGGATGCATCCTCTCGCACGTGTTTTTGCTCGACTAGCCTGCGGGATGCATCCTCTCGCACTTGTTTTTACTCGACCAGCCTGCGGGATGCATCCTCTCGCACGTGTTTTTACTCGACTAGCCTGCGGGATGCATCCTCTCGCACGTGTTTTTACTCGTCTAAGCTGCGGGATGCATCCTCTCGCACGTGTTTTTACTCGACTAGCCTGCGGGAAGCATCCTCTCGCACGTGTTTTTACTCGACTAGCCAGCGGAATGCATCCTCTCACACGTGTTTTTGCTCGACTAGCCTGTGGGATGCATCCTCTCCCACGTGTTTTTGCTCGACTAGCCTGCGGGAAGCATCGTCTCGCACGTGTTTTTACTCGTCTAGCCTGCGGGATGCATCCTCTCGCACGTGTTTTTACTCGAATAGCCTGCGGGAAGTATCCTCTCGCACGTGTTTTTACTCGACTAGCCTGCGGGATGCATCCTCTCGCACGTGTTTTTTGCTCGACTAGCCTGCGGGATGCATCCTCTCGCACGTTTTTACTCGACTAGCCTGCGGGATGCATCCTCTCGCACGTGTTTTTACTCGACTAGCCTGCTGGATGCATCCTCTCAAACGTGTTTTTACTCGACTAGCCTGCGGGATGCATCCTCTCGCACGTGTTTTTGCTCGACTAGCCTGCGGGATGCATCCTCTCGCACTTGTTTTTACTCGACCAGCCTGCGGGATGCATCCTCTCGCACGTGTTTTTACTCGACTAGCCTGCGGGATGCATCCTCTCGCACGTGTTTTTACTCGTCTAAGCTGCGGGATGCATCCTCTCGCACGTGTTTTTACTCGACTAGCCTGTGGGATGCATCCTCTCGCACGTGTTTTTACTCGACTAGCCTGCGGGATGCATCCTCTCGCACGTGTTTTTACTCGACTAGCCTGCGGGATGCATCCTCTCGCACGTGTTTTTACTCGACTAGCCTGCGGGATGCATCCTCTCGCACGTGTTTTTACTCGACTAGCCTGCGGGATGCATCCTCTCGCACGTGATTTTACTCGACTAGCCTGCGGGATGCATCCTCTCGCACGTGTTTTTACTCGACTAGCCTGCGGGATGCATCCTCTCGCACGTGTTTTTACTCGACTAGCCTGCGGGATGCATCCTCTCGCACGTGTTTTTACTCGTCTAGGCTGCGGGATGCATCGTCTCGCACGTGTTTTTACTCGACTAGCCTGCGAGATGCATCCTCTCGCACGTGTTTTTACTCGACTAGCCTGCGGGATGCATCCTCTCGCACGTGTTTTTACTCGACTAGACTGCGGGATGCATCCTCTCGCACGTGTTTTTGCTCGACTAGCCTGCGGGATGCATCCTCTCGCACCTGTTTTTGCTCGACTAGCCTGCGGGACGCATCCTCTGGCACGTGTTTTTACTCGACTAGCCTGCGGGATGCACCCTCTCGCATGTGTTTTTACTCGACTGGCCTGCGGGATGCATCCTCACGCATGTGTTTTTAGTCGACTAGCCTGCGGGATGCATCCTCTCGCACGTGTTTTTACTCGACTAGCCTGCGGGAAGCATCCTCTCGCACGTGTTTTTACTCGACTAGCCAGCGGGATGCATCCTCTCACACGTGTTTTTGCTCGACTAGCCTGCGGGATGCATCCTCTCCCACGTGTTTTTGCTCGACTAGCCTGCGGGAAGCATCCTCTCGCACGTGTTTTTACTCGTCTAGCCTGCGGGATGCATCCTCTCGCACGTGTTTTTACTCGACTAGCCTGCGGGAAGTATCCTCTCGAACGTGTTTTTACTCGACTAGCCTGCGGGATGCATCCTCTCGCACGTGTTTTTGCTCGACTAGCCTGCGGGATGCATCCTCTCGCACGTGTTTTTACTCGACTAGCCTGCGGGATGCATCCTCTCGCACGTGTTTTTACTCGACTAGCCTGCGGGATGCATCCTCTCGCACGTGTTTTTACTCGACTATCCTGCGGGATGCATCCTCTCGCACGTGTTTTTGCTCGACTAGCCTGCGGGATGCATTCTCTCGCACGTGTTTTTGCTCGACTAGCCTGCGTGACGCATCCTCTCAAACGTGTTTTTACTCGACCAGCCTGCGGGATGCATCCTCTCGCACGTGTTTTTACTCGACTAGCCAGCGGGATGCATCCTCTCGCACGTGTTTTTACTCGACTAGCCTGCTGGATGCATCCTCTCAAACGTGTTTTTACTCGACTAGCCTGCGGGATGCATCCTCTCGCACGTGTTTTTGCTCGACTAGCCTGCGGGATGCATCCTCTCGCACTTGTTTTTACTCGACCAGCCTGCGGGATGCATCCTCTCGCACGTGTTTTTACTCGACTAGCCTGCGGGATGCATCCTCTCGCACGTGTTTTTACTCGTCTAAGCTGCGGGATGCATCCTCTCGCACGTGTTTTTACTCGACTAGCCTGCGGGAAGCATCCTCTCGCACGTGTTTTTACTCGACTAGCCAGCGGAATGCATCCTCTCACACGTGTTTTTGCTCGACTAGCCTGTGGGATGCATCCTCTCCCACGTGTTTTTGCTCGACTAGCCTGCGGGAAGCATCCTCTCGCACGTGTTTTTACTCGTCTAGCCTGCGGGATGCATCCTCTCGCACGTGTTTTTACTCGAATAGCCTGCGGGAAGTATCCTCTCGCACGTGTTTTTACTCGACTAGCCTGCGGGATGCATCCTCTCGCACGTGTTTTTTGCTCGACTAGCCTGCGGGATGCATCCTCTCGCACGTGTTTTTACTCGACTAGCCTGCGGGATGCATCCTCTCGCAAGTGTTTTTACTCGACTAGCCTGCGGGATGCATCCTCTCGCACGTGTTTTTACTCGACTATCCTGCGGGATGCATCCTCTCGCACGTGTTTTTGCTCGACTAGCCTGCGGGATGCATTCTCTCGCACGTGTTTTTGCTCGACTAGCCTGCGGGACGCATCCTCTCAAACGTGTTTTTACTCGACCAGCCTGCGGGATGCATCCTCTCGCACGTGTTTTTACTCGACTAGCCAGCGGGATGCATCCTCTCGCACGTGTTTTTACTCGACTAGCCTGCTGGATGCATCCTCACAAACGTGTTTTTACTCGACTAGCCTGCGGGATGCATCCTCTCGCACGTGTTTTTGCTCGACTAGCCTGCGGGATGCATCCTCTCGCACTTGTTTTTACTCGACTAGCCTGCGGGATGCATCCTCTCGCACGTGTTTTTACTCGACTAGCCTGCGGGATGCATCCTCTCGCACGTGTTTTTACTCGTCTAAGCTGCGGGATGCATCCTCTCGCACGTGTTTTTACTCGACTAGCCTGCGGGATACATCCTCTCGCACGTGTTTTTACTCGACTAGCCTGCGGGATGCATCCTCTCGCACGTGTTTTTATTCGACTAGCCTGCGGGATGCATCCTCTCGCACGTGATTTTACTCGACTAGCCTGCGGGATGCATCCTCTCGCACGTGTTTTTACTCGACTAGCCTGCGGGATACATCCTCTCGCACGTGTTTTTACTCGACTAGCCTGCGGGGTGCATCCTCTTGCACGTGTTTTTACTCGACTAGCCTGCGGGATGCATCCTCTCTCACGTGTTTTTACTAGACTAGCCTGCGGGATGCATCCTCTCGCACGTGTTTTTACTCGAGTAGCCTGCGGGATGCATCCTCTCGCATGTGTTTTTACTCGACTAGCATGCGGGAAGCATCCTCTCGCACGTGTTTTTACTCGACTAGCCTGCGGGATGCATCCTCTCGCACGTGTTTTTAATCGACTAGCCTGCGGGATGCATCCTCTCGCACGTGTTTGTACTCGACTAGCCTGCGGGAAGCATCCTCTCGCACGTGTTTTTACTCGACTAGCCTGCGGGATACATCCTCTCGCACGTGTTTTTACTCGACTAGCCTGCGGGGTGCATCCTCTCGCACGTGTTTTTACTCGACTAGCCTGCGGGATGCATCCTCTCGCACGTGTTTTTACTCGACTAGCCTGCGGGATGCATCCTCTCGCACGTGTTTTTACTCGACTAGCCTGCGGGATGCATCCTCTCGCACGTGTTTTTACTCGACTAGCCTGCGGGATGCATCCTCTCGCACGTGATTTTACTCGACTAGCCTGCGGGATGCATCCTCTCGCACGTGTTTTTACTCGACTAGCCTGCGGGATGCATCCTCTCGCACGTGTTTTTACTCGACTAGCCTGCGGGATGCATCCTCTCGCACGTGTTTTTACTCGTCTAGGCTGCGGGATGCATCGTCTCGCACGTGTTTTTACTCGACTAGCCTGCGAGATGCATCCTCTCGCACGTGTTTTTACTCGACTAGCCTGCGGGATGCATCCTCTCGCACGTGTTTTTACTCGACTAGACTGCGGGATGCATCCTCTCGCACGTGTTTTTGCTCGACTAGCCTGCGGGATGCATCCTCTCGCACCTGTTTTTGCTCGACTAGCCTGCGGGACGCATCCTCTGGCACGTGTTTTTACTCGACTAGCCATCGGGATGCACCCTCTCGCATGTGTTTTTACTCGACTGGCCTGCGGGATGCATCCTCACGCATGTGTTTTTACTCGACTAGCCTGCGGGATGCATCCTCTCGCACGTGTTTTTACTCGACTAGCCTGCGGGAAGCATCCTCTCGCACGTGTTTTTACTCGACTAGCCAGCGGGATGCATCCTCTCGCACGTGTTTTTGCTCGACTAGCCTGTGGGATGCATCCTCTCCCACGTGTTTTTGCTCGACTAGCCTGCGAGAAGCATCCTCTCGCACGTGTTTTTACTCGTCTAGCCTGCGGGATGCATCCTCTCGCACGTGTTTTTACTCGACTAGCCTGCGGGAAGTATCCTCTCGAACGTGTTTTTACTCGACTAGCCTGCGGGATGCATCCTCTCGCACGTGTTTTTGCTCGACTACCCTGCGGGATGCATCCTCTCGCACGTGTTTTTACTCGACTAGCCTGCGGGATGCATCCTCTCGCACGTGTTTTTACTCGACTAGCCTGCGGGATGCATCCTCTCGCACGTGTTTTTACTCGACTATCCTGCGGGATGCATCCTCTCGCACGTGTTTTTGCTCGACTAGCCTGCGGGATGCATTCTCTCGCACGTGTTTTTGCTCGACTAGCCTGCGGGACGCATCCTCTCAAACGTGTTTTTACTCGACCAGCCTGCGGGATGCATCCTCTCGCACGTGTTTTTACTCGACTAGCCAGCGGGATGCATCCTCTCGCACGTGTTTTTACTCGACTAGCCTGCTGGATGCATCCTCTCAAACGTGTTTTTACTCGACTAGCCTGCGGGATGCATCCTCTCGCACGTGTTTTTGCTCGACTAGCCTGCGGGATGCATCCTCTCGCACTTGTTTTTACTCGACCAGCCTGCGGGATGCATCCTCTCGCACGTGTTTTTACTCGACTAGCCTGCGGGATGCATCCTCTCGCACGTGTTTTTACTCGACTAGCCTGCGGGATGCATCCTCTCGCACGTGTTTTTACTCGACTAGCCTGCGGGATGCATCCTCTCGCACGTGTTTTTACTCGACTAGCCTGCGGGATGCATCCTCTCGCACGTGTTTTTACTCGACTAGCCTGCGGGATGCATCCTCTCGCACGTGATTTTACTCGACTAGCATGCGGGATGCATCCTCTCGCACGTGTTTTTACTCGACTATCCTGCGGGATGCATCCTCTCGCACGTGTTTTTGCTCGACTAGCCTGCGGGATGCATTCTCTCGCACGTGTTTTTGCTCGACTAGCCTGCGTGACGCATCCTCTCATACGTGTTTTTACTCGACCAGCCTGCGTGATGCATCCTCTCGCACGTGTTTTTACTCGACTAGCCAGCGGGATGCATCCTCTCGCACGTGTTTTTACTCGACTAGCCTGCTGGATGCATCCTCTCAAACGTGTTTTTACTCGACTAGCCTGCGGGATGCATCCTCTCGCACGTGTTTTTGCTCGACTAGCCTGCGGGATGCATCCTCTCGCACTTGTTTTTACTCGACCAGCCTGCGGGATGCATCCTCTCGCACGTGTTTTTACTCGACTAGCCTGCGGGATGCATCCTCTCGCACGTGTTTTTACTCGTCTAAGCTGCGGGATGCATCCTCTCGCACGTGTTTTTACTCGACTAGCCTGCGGGAAGCATCCTCTCGCACGTGTTTTTACTCGACTAGCCAGCGGAATGCATCCTCTCACACGTGTTTTTGCTCGACTAGCCTGTGGGATGCATCCTCTCCCACGTGTTTTTGCTCGACTAGCCTGCGGGAAGCATCGTCTCGCACGTGTTTTTACTCGTCTAGCCTGCGGGATGCATCCTCTCGCACGTGTTTTTACTCGAATAGCCTGCGGGAAGTATCCTCTCGCACGTGTTTTTACTCGACTAGCCTGCGGGATGCATCCTCTCGCACGTGTTTTTTGCTCGACTAGCCTGCGGGATGCATCCTCTCGCACGTTTTTACTCGACTAGCCTGCGGGATGCATCCTCTCGCACGTGTTTTTACTCGACTAGCCTGCTGGATGCATCCTCTCAAACGTGTTTTTACTCGACTAGCCTGCGGGATGCATCCTCTCGCACGTGTTTTTGCTCGACTAGCCTGCGGGATGCATCCTCTCGCACTTGTTTTTACTCGACCAGCCTGCGGGATGCATCCTCTCGCACGTGTTTTTACTCGACTAGCCTGCGGGATGCATCCTCTCGCACGTGTTTTTACTCGTCTAAGCTGCGGGATGCATCCTCTCGCACGTGTTTTTACTCGACTAGCCTGTGGGATGCATCCTCTCGCACGTGTTTTTACTCGACTAGCCTGCGGGATGCATCCTCTCGCACGTGTTTTTACTCGACTAGCCTGCGGGATGCATCCTCTCGCACGTGTTTTTACTCGACTAGCCTGCGGGATGCATCCTCTCGCACGTGTTTTTACTCGACTAGCCTGCGGGATGCATCCTCTCGCACGTGATTTTACTCGACTAGCCTGCGGGATGCATCCTCTCGCACGTGTTTTTACTCGACTAGCCTGCGGGATGCATCCTCTCGCACGTGTTTTTACTCGACTAGCCTGCGGGATGCATCCTCTCGCACGTGTTTTTACTCGTCTAGGCTGCGGGATGCATCGTCTCGCACGTGTTTTTACTCGACTAGCCTGCGAGATGCATCCTCTCGCACGTGTTTTTACTCGACTAGCCTGCGGGATGCATCCTCTCGCACGTGTTTTTACTCGACTAGACTGCGGGATGCATCCTCTCGCACGTGTTTTTGCTCGACTAGCCTGCGGGATGCATCCTCTCGCACCTGTTTTTGCTCGACTAGCCTGCGGGACGCATCCTCTGGCACGTGTTTTTACTCGACTAGCCTGCGGGATGCACCCTCTCGCATGTGTTTTTACTCGACTGGCCTGCGGGATGCATCCTCACGCATGTGTTTTTAGTCGACTAGCCTGCGGGATGCATCCTCTCGCACGTGTTTTTACTCGACTAGCCTGCGGGAAGCATCCTCTCGCACGTGTTTTTACTCGACTAGCCAGCGGGATGCATCCTCTCACACGTGTTTTTGCTCGACTAGCCTGCGGGATGCATCCTCTCCCACGTGTTTTTGCTCGACTAGCCTGCGGGAAGCATCCTCTCGCACGTGTTTTTACTCGTCTAGCCTGCGGGATGCATCCTCTCGCACGTGTTTTTACTCGACTAGCCTGCGGGAAGTATCCTCTCGAACGTGTTTTTACTCGACTAGCCTGCGGGATGCATCCTCTCGCACGTGTTTTTGCTCGACTAGCCTGCGGGATGCATCCTCTCGCACGTGTTTTTACTCGACTAGCCTGCGGGATGCATCCTCTCGCACGTGTTTTTACTCGACTAGCCTGCGGGATGCATCCTCTCGCACGTGTTTTTACTCGACTATCCTGCGGGATGCATCCTCTCGCACGTGTTTTTGCTCGACTAGCCTGCGGGATGCATTCTCTCGCACGTGTTTTTGCTCGACTAGCCTGCGTGACGCATCCTCTCAAACGTGTTTTTACTCGACCAGCCTGCGGGATGCATCCTCTCGCACGTGTTTTTACTCGACTAGCCAGCGGGATGCATCCTCTCGCACGTGTTTTTACTCGACTAGCCTGCTGGATGCATCCTCTCAAACGTGTTTTTACTCGACTAGCCTGCGGGATGCATCCTCTCGCACGTGTTTTTGCTCGACTAGCCTGCGGGATGCATCCTCTCGCACTTGTTTTTACTCGACCAGCCTGCGGGATGCATCCTCTCGCACGTGTTTTTACTCGACTAGCCTGCGGGATGCATCCTCTCGCACGTGTTTTTACTCGTCTAAGCTGCGGGATGCATCCTCTCGCACGTGTTTTTACTCGACTAGCCTGCGGGAAGCATCCTCTCGCACGTGTTTTTACTCGACTAGCCAGCGGAATGCATCCTCTCACACGTGTTTTTGCTCGACTAGCCTGTGGGATGCATCCTCTCCCACGTGTTTTTGCTCGACTAGCCTGCGGGAAGCATCCTCTCGCACGTGTTTTTACTCGTCTAGCCTGCGGGATGCATCCTCTCGCACGTGTTTTTACTCGAATAGCCTGCGGGAAGTATCCTCTCGCACGTGTTTTTACTCGACTAGCCTGCGGGATGCATCCTCTCGCACGTGTTTTTTGCTCGACTAGCCTGCGGGATGCATCCTCTCGCACGTGTTTTTACTCGACTAGCCTGCGGGATGCATCCTCTCGCAAGTGTTTTTACTCGACTAGCCTGCGGGATGCATCCTCTCGCACGTGTTTTTACTCGACTATCCTGCGGGATGCATCCTCTCGCACGTGTTTTTGCTCGACTAGCCTGCGGGATGCATTCTCTCGCACGTGTTTTTGCTCGACTAGCCTGCGGGACGCATCCTCTCAAACGTGTTTTTACTCGACCAGCCTGCGGGATGCATCCTCTCGCACGTGTTTTTACTCGACTAGCCAGCGGGATGCATCCTCTCGCACGTGTTTTTACTCGACTAGCCTGCTGGATGCATCCTCACAAACGTGTTTTTACTCGACTAGCCTGCGGGATGCATCCTCTCGCACGTGTTTTTGCTCGACTAGCCTGCGGGATGCATCCTCTCGCACTTGTTTTTACTCGACTAGCCTGCGGGATGCATCCTCTCGCACGTGTTTTTACTCGACTAGCCTGCGGGATGCATCCTCTCGCACGTGTTTTTACTCGTCTAAGCTGCGGGATGCATCCTCTCGCACGTGTTTTTACTCGACTAGCCTGCGGGATACATCCTCTCGCACGTGTTTTTACTCGACTAGCCTGCGGGATGCATCCTCTCGCACGTGTTTTTATTCGACTAGCCTGCGGGATGCATCCTCTCGCACGTGATTTTACTCGACTAGCCTGCGGGATGCATCCTCTCGCACGTGTTTTTACTCGACTAGCCTGCGGGATACATCCTCTCGCACGTGTTTTTACTCGACTAGCCTGCGGGGTGCATCCTCTTGCACGTGTTTTTACTCGACTAGCCTGCGGGATGCATCCTCTCTCACGTGTTTTTACTAGACTAGCCTGCGGGATGCATCCTCTCGCACGTGTTTTTACTCGAGTAGCCTGCGGGATGCATCCTCTCGCATGTGTTTTTACTCGACTAGCATGCGGGAAGCATCCTCTCGCACGTGTTTTTACTCGACTAGCCTGCGGGATGCATCCTCTCGCACGTGTTTTTAATCGACTAGCCTGCGGGATGCATCCTCTCGCACGTGTTTGTACTCGACTAGCCTGCGGGAAGCATCCTCTCGCACGTGTTTTTACTCGACTAGCCTGCGGGATACATCCTCTCGCACGTGTTTTTACTCGACTAGCCTGCGGGGTGCATCCTCTTGCACGTGTTTTTACTCGACTAGCCTGCGGGATGCATCCTCTCTCACGTGTTTTTACTAGACTAGCCTGCGGGATGCATCCTCTCGCACGTGTTTTTACTCGAGTAGCCTGCGGGATGCATCCTCTCGCACGTGTTTTTACTCGACTAGCCTGCGGGATGCATCCTCTCGCACGTGTTTTTACTCGACTAGCCTGCGGGATGCATCCTCTCGCACGTGTTTTTACTCGACTAGCCTGCGGGATGCATCCTCTCGCACGTGTTTTTACTCGACTAGCCTGCGGGATGCATCCTCTCGCACGTGATTTTACTCGACTAGCCTGCGGGATGCATCCTCTCGCACGTGTTTTTACTCGACTAGCCTGCGGGATGCATCCTCTCGCACGTGTTTTTACTCGACTAGCCTGCGGGATGCATCCTCTCGCACGTGTTTTTACTCGTCTAGGCTGCGGGATGCATCGTCTCGCACGTGTTTTTACTCGACTAGCCTGCGAGATGCATCCTCTCGCACGTGTTTTTACTCGACTAGCCTGCGGGATGCATCCTCTCGCACGTGTTTTTACTCGACTAGACTGCGGGATGCATCCTCTCGCACGTGTTTTTGCTCGACTAGCCTGCGGGATGCATCCTCTCGCACGTGTTTTTGCTCGACTAGCCTGCGGGATGCATTCTCTCGCACGTGTTTTTGCTCGACTAGCCTGCGGGACGCATCCTCTCAAACGTGTTTTTACTCGACCAGCCTGCGGGATGCATCCTCTCGCACGTGTTTTTACTCGACTAGCCAGCGGGATGCATCCTCTCGCACGTGTTTTTACTCGACTAGCCTGCTGGATGCATCCTCACAAACGTGTTTTTACTCGACTAGCCTGCGGGATGCATCCTCTCGCACGTGTTTTTGCTCGACTAGCCTGCGGGATGCATCCTCTCGCACGTGTTTTTACTCGTCTAAGCTGCGGGATGCATCCTCTCGCACGTGTTTTTACTCGACTAGCCTGCGGGATACATCCTCTCGCACGTGTTTTTACTCGACTAGCCTGCGGGATGCATCCTCTCGCACGTGTTTTTATTCGACTAGCCTGCGGGATGCATCCTCTCGCACGTGATTTTACTCGACTAGCCTGCGGGATGCATCCTCTCGCACGTGTTTTTACTCGACTAGCCTGCGGGATACATCCTCTCGCACGTGTTTTTACTCGACTAGCCAGCGGGATGCATCCTCTCGCACGTGTTTTTGCTCGACTAGCCTGTGGGATGCATCCTCTCCCACGTGTTTTTGCTCGACTAGCCTGCGGGAAGCATCCTCTCGCACGTGTTTTTACTCGTCTAGCCTGCGGGATGCATCCTCTCGCACGTGTTTTTACTCGACTAGCCTGCGGGAAGTATCCTCTCGAACGTGTTTTTACTCGACTAGCCTGCGGGATGCATCCTCTCGCACGTGTTTTTGCTCGACTACCCTGCGGGATGCATCCTCTCGCACGTGTTTTTACTCGACTAGCCTGCGGGATGCATCCTCTCGCACGTGTTTTTACTCGACTAGCCTGCGGGATGCATCCTCTCGCACGTGTTTTTACTCGACTATCCTGCGGGATGCATCCTCTCGCACGTGTTTTTGCTCGACTAGCCTGCGGGATGCATTCTCTCGCACGTGTTTTTGCTCGACTAGCCTGCGGGACGCATCCTCTCAAACGTGTTTTTACTCGACCAGCCTGCGGGATGCATCCTCTCGCACGTGTTTTTACTCGACTAGCCAGCGGGATGCATCCTCTCGCACGTGTTTTTACTCGACTAGCCTGCTGGATGCATCCTCTCAAACGTGTTTTTACTCGACTAGCCTGCGGGATGCATCCTCTCGCACGTGTTTTTGCTCGACTAGCCTGCGGGATGCATCCTCTCGCACTTGTTTTTACTCGACCAGCCTGCGGGATGCATCCTCTCGCACGTGTTTTTACTCGACTAGCCTGCGGGATGCATCCTCTCGCACGTGTTTTTACTCGTCTAAGCTGCGGGATGCATCCTCTCGCACGTGTTTTTGCTCGACTAGCCTGCGGGATGCATTCTCTCGCACGTGTTTTTGCTCGACTAGCCTGCGGGACGCATCCTCTCAAACGTGTTTTTACTCGACCAGCCTGCGGGATGCATCCTCTCGCACGTGTTTTTACTCGACTAGCCAGCGGGATGCATCCTCTCGCACGTGTTTTTACTCGACTAGCCTGCTGGATGCATCCTCTCAAACGTGTTTTTACTCGACTAGCCTGCGGGATGCATCCTCTCGCACGTGTTTTTGCTCGACTAGCCTGCGGGATGCATCCTCTCGCACGTGTTTTTGCTCGACTAGCCTGCGGGATGCATCCTCTCGCACTTGTTTTTACTCGACCAGCCTGCGGGATGCATCCTCTCGCACGTGTTTTTACTCGACTACCCTGCGGGATGCATCCTCTCGCACGTGTTTTTACTCGACTAGCCTGCGGGATGCATCCTCTCGCACGTGTTTTTACTCGACTAGCCTGCGGGATGCATCCTCTCGCACGTGTTTTTACTCGACTATCCTGCGGGATGCATCCTCTCGCACGTGTTTTTGCTCGACTAGCCTGCGGGATGCATTCTCTCGCACGTGTTTTTGCTCGACTAGCCTGCGGGACGCATCCTCTCAAACGTGTTTTTACTCGACCAGCCTGCGGGATGCATCCTCTCGCACGTGTTTTTACTCGACTAGCCAGCGGGATGCATCCTCTCGCACGTGTTTTTACTCGACTAGCCTGCTGGATGCATCCTCTCAAACGTGTTTTTACTCGACTAGCCTGCGGGATGCATCCTCTCGCACGTGTTTTTGCTCGACTAGCCTGCGGGATGCATCCTCTCGCACTTGTTTTTACTCGACCAGCCTGCGGGATGCATCCTCTCGCACGTGTTTTTACTCGACTAGCCTGCGGGATGCATCCTCTCGCACGTGTTTTTACTCGTCTAAGCTGCGGGATGCATCCTCTCGCACGTGTTTTTACTCGACTAGCCTGCGGGATGCATCCTCTCGCACGTGTTTTTACTCGACTAGCCTGCGGGATGCATCCTCTCGCACGTGTTTTTACTCGACTAGCCTGCGGGATGCATCCTCTCGCACGTGTTTTTACTCGACTAGCCTGCGGGATGCATCCTCTCGCACGTGTTTTTACTCGACTATCCTGCGGGATGCATCCTCTCGCACGTGTTTTTACTCGACTAGCCTGCGGGATGCATCCTCTCGCACGTGTTTTTACTCGTCTAGGCTGCGGGATGCATCGTCTCGCACGTGTTTTTACTCGACTAGCCTGCGAGATGCATCCTCTCGCACGTGTTTTTACTCGACTAGCCTGCGGGATGCATCCTCTCGCACGTGTTTTTACTCGACTAGACTGCGGGATGCATCCTCTCGCACGTGTTTTTGCTCGACTAGCCTGCGGGATGCATCCTCTCGCACGTGTTTTTGCTCGACTAGCCTGCGGGATGCATTCTCTCGCACGTGTTTTTGCTCGACTAGCCTGCGGGACGCATCCTCTCAAACGTGTTTTTACTCGACCAGCCTGCGGGATGCATCCTCTCGCACGTGTTTTTACTCGACTAGCCAGCGGGATGCATCCTCTCGCACGTGTTTTTACTCGACTAGCCTGCTGGATGCATCCTCACAAACGTGTTTTTACTCGACTAGCCTGCGGGATGCATCCTCTCGCACGTGTTTTTGCTCGACTAGCCTGCGGGATGCATCCTCTCGCACGTGTTTTTACTCGTCTAAGCTGCGGGATGCATCCTCTCGCACGTGTTTTTACTCGACTAGCCTGCGGGATACATCCTCTCGCACGTGTTTTTACTCGACTAGCCTGCGGGATGCATCCTCTCGCACGTGTTTTTATTCGACTAGCCTGCGGGATGCATCCTCTCGCACGTGATTTTACTCGACTAGCCTGCGGGATGCATCCTCTCGCACGTGTTTTTACTCGACTAGCCTGCGGGATACATCCTCTCGCACGTGTTTTTACTCGACTAGCCAGCGGGATGCATCCTCTCGCACGTGTTTTTGCTCGACTAGCCTGTGGGATGCATCCTCTCCCACGTGTTTTTGCTCGACTAGCCTGCGGGAAGCATCCTCTCGCACGTGTTTTTACTCGTCTAGCCTGCGGGATGCATCCTCTCGCACGTGTTTTTACTCGACTAGCCTGCGGGAAGTATCCTCTCGAACGTGTTTTTACTCGACTAGCCTGCGGGATGCATCCTCTCGCACGTGTTTTTGCTCGACTACCCTGCGGGATGCATCCTCTCGCACGTGTTTTTACTCGACTAGCCTGCGGGATGCATCCTCTCGCACGTGTTTTTACTCGACTAGCCTGCGGGATGCATCCTCTCGCACGTGTTTTTACTCGACTATCCTGCGGGATGCATCCTCTCGCACGTGTTTTTGCTCGACTAGCCTGCGGGATGCATTCTCTCGCACGTGTTTTTGCTCGACTAGCCTGCGGGACGCATCCTCTCAAACGTGTTTTTACTCGACCAGCCTGCGGGATGCATCCTCTCGCACGTGTTTTTACTCGACTAGCCAGCGGGATGCATCCTCTCGCACGTGTTTTTACTCGACTAGCCTGCTGGATGCATCCTCTCAAACGTGTTTTTACTCGACTAGCCTGCGGGATGCATCCTCTCGCACGTGTTTTTGCTCGACTAGCCTGCGGGATGCATCCTCTCGCACTTGTTTTTACTCGACCAGCCTGCGGGATGCATCCTCTCGCACGTGTTTTTACTCGACTAGCCTGCGGGATGCATCCTCTCGCACGTGTTTTTACTCGTCTAAGCTGCGGGATGCATCCTCTCGCACGTGTTTTTACTCGACTAGCCTGCGGGATGCATCCTCTCGCACGTGTTTTTACTCGACTAGCCTGCGGGATGCATCCTCTCGCACGTGTTTTTACTCGACTAGCCTGCGGGATGCATCCTCTCGCACGTGTTTTTACTCGACTAGCCTGCGGGATGCATCCTCTCGCACGTGTTTTTACTCGACTAGCCTGCGGGATGCATCCTCTCGCACGTGATTTTACTCGACTAGCCTGCGGGATGCATCCTCTCGCACGTGTTTTTACTCGACTAGCCTGCGGGATGCATCCTCTCGCACGTGTTTTTACTCGACTAGCCTGCGGGATGCATCCTCTCGCACGTGTTTTTACTCGTCTAGGCTGCGGGATGCATCGTCTCGCACGCGTTTTTACTCGACTAGCCTGCGAGATGCATCCTCTCGCACGTGTTTTTACTCGACTAGCCTGCGGGATGCATCCTCTCGCACGTGTTTTTACTCGACTAGCCTGCGGGATGCATCCTCTCGCACGTGTTTTTACTCGTCTAGGCTGCGGGATGCATCGTCTCGCACGCGTTTTTACTCGACTAGCCTGCGAGATGCATCCTCTCGCACGTGTTTTTACTCGACTAGCCTGCGGGATGCATCCTCTCGCACGTGTTTTTACTCGACTAGACTGCGGGATGCATCCTCTCGCACGTGTTTTTGCTCGACTAGCCTGCGGGATGCATCCTCTCGCACCTGTTTTTGCTCGACTAGCCTGCGGGACGCATCCTCTGGCACGTGTTTTTACTCGACTAGCCTGCGGGATGCACCCTCTCGCATGTGTTTTTACTCGACTGGCCTGCGGGATGCATCCTCACGCATGTGTTTTTACTCGACTAGCCTGCGGGATGCATCCTCTCGAACGTGTTTTTACTCGACTAGCCTGCGGGAAGCATCCTCTCGCACGTGTTTTTACTCGACTAGCCAGCGGGATGCATCCTCTCACACGTGTTTTTGCTCGACTAGCCTGTGGGATGCATCCTCTCCCACGTGTTTTTACTCGACTAGCCTGCGGGATGCATCCTCTCGCACGTGATTTTACTCGACTAGCCTGCGGGATGCATCCTCTCGCACGTGTTTTTACTCGACCAGCCTGCGGGATGCATCCTCTCGCACGTGTTTTTACTCGACTAGCCTGCGGGAAGTATCCTCTCGAACGTGTTTTTACTCGACTAGCCTGCGGGATGCATCCTCTCGCACGTGTTTTTGCTCGACTACCCTGCGGGATGCATCCTCTCGCACGTGTTTTTACTCGACTAGCCTGCGGGATGCATCCTCTCGCACGTGTTTTTACTCGACTAGCCTGCGGGATGCATCCTCTCGCACGTGT
>NW_027471875.1:0-18034 GCF_051020765.1 Lasioglossum baleicum | reverse complement strand
ATGTAGACCTTAACCTCTGTCGAACTAATCCGCTCTATCCACAGTATAACATGGTATTCAGTGGGACGAATTAGTAGATATTTCAGTAATGCGCACCTTAATTTCATAAATGAATAAGAAGATAAAGAATCGTACCGTTTGAAAATGTTACCACCATCTATGAGTTTCGAACGGCTAAGTCAATAGCTTCAACTCACCTGTGATTCCGAGAGCCAAATCTGGAATTCCGGGAGTAAATCCGCTGAACAGTATTGGCAATAGGCCTATTAAGTCGCGGTTTGAATATTAAAGTAAAGCGTCAATCGATTTGAGAACGTTACCAATTGGTATAACATCATGCAATTTAACGCATACCTTACCCTCCGAGATCGTAAGCCGAAGCATCGTAGGAATATCTTCGTGCTCAGAGCATCAAATTAGTGAACATTGTAGTGACCATACTCTTACTATGAATAAGTAGATGGAGGGTCAAACCGTTCGAGAAAGTTACTACCTTCTTTGAGATTCGAACATATAAGTCCATAGCTTCATACATCATGTGATCCCGAAAGTCAAACGAGATATCTCGGATGTGAATGCGCTGTACAATATTGGCAATCGAAGCCTTAATTCGCGAAGTGCATATTAACATAGCGCGACACACAGTGTGAGAAAGTGACTAATTGCTATAAAGTCAGACGCTTTACCGAAGACCATACCCTCCAAAAAAATAACAGGCTGTATCGAGAGTGTAACTTCGGTTCACAGAAAGAAATTAGTAATCATTTCAGTGGCGGGGACCTTCAATTCAATATGAATAAGAAGATAGAGCGTCAAGCCATTCGAGAAAGTTACCGCCTTCTTTAAGATTCGAACGGCTAACTCAATAGCTTCACCAGTCCAGGGATTCGGATAGTCAATTCAGGTATTCATGGAGCAAATCCGCTGAACAGTACTGCCAACAGACACTCCAATTCACGGTATGAATAGAAAAGTAAAGCGTCAAATCGTTTGAAACCAATTGTTAAACATATACAGTTCAGCGCATTTACTCCTGGAATACCTGAATTGCCTCTCGGCATCAAGGGATTGGTGCAGCAGTTGACTTAGAAGTGTGACATTCAAGGACGGTGATAACGTTCGCTAACGGTTTGACGCTCGATCTTCATATTCGTACATGTAATTATGGTGCCCGCCATTAGAATGTTGTGTATTTGTTTCATTGAACACTGTGTTATACGCTCGATACAGCGGGTGAGAATCTGTGGATGTTAGGCCTTCGGGAAGGAGTTTGACTCTATACAAATACGTTACGTACTTCCGCGGTTTGACTCTCTACTTGAATATTCATGGCGTGAATTAAGGTGTCTATTGGCATAATTGTTGATCGTACTTACTGCTGGAATACGCGGCGTCACTCTCGGAGTTACAGGACAGCTGAAGCTACTGACTTGTCCGTTCGACTCTCAATGAAGTTATTCTGTTAGCTGTTACAATCTCAAGGAAGGTGGTCACATTCTCGAACCGCTTTCCCTGAATCATCGAATTCACACATGATACTAATGTAGCCGTAACCAAATGTATACGAACTTGCTTCTCTGAACACGAAGTTATACGCTCGATACAGCGGGTTAGCTTCACGGAAGGTGAGCTCTTCCGTAAAGCGTTAGACTCTATAGAAATAGGTAATGCTCTACAACAGTTTGATGCACTGCTTTAATGATCATATCGTGAAATAAGCTGTCCGTTGCCAATACTGCTCAGCGGATTTAATCCCGGAGTACCAGGCATGGCACCCAGAATGAAATGATAGGTAAAGCTGTAGACTTAGCTGTTCGAATGTGAAAGTGTGTGGTAATGTTCTCGAACTGCATGACCATCGATCTTATTATTCATGATGAAGTAAAGGAGGCCGTCACAGAAATGTTTACATTTTCTTCCTCAGAACACGAAGTTATACTCTCGGTTCTATACCAATAGGTAGCGCTGTACAACAGTATGAGTGGTTGATTTTAAATTCAAGCCGGGAATAATGGCGTCTATTGCGTATACTGATCAGCGGACTTGCTCTCGGCCGTGTTGACCCTCGGAATCTCGGGATAGGTGAAGCTATTGACTTAAATGTTCGTCCCCAACAGGAGGTGGCGACGATGCCGAACGGTTTGACCCCCGCCCTTGGAATTAATACATGCAATTAATGTGCCCGTCGCTAAAACGTATACTAATTCATGCCACTGAACACAACGTTATATTCTCGATACAGCGCGTTTGATTTCGTAGGGTAAGGTCTTCTGCAAAGCGTATTACTTTATACCACTTGCTATCATACTCAAACGGATAGTGGCTCATTCCTTATTATTGAACGCGAGTATTGGGGTGTCCTAATGTGAATACTGTTCAGTGGATTTACTCCCGCAAAACCTTTTCTGACGATCGCAATCACATGATAAGTGCAGCTATATACTTAGGCGTTCGACTCCCAAAGAAGGTGGGAACGTTCATGAACGGATTTACCCCCTATTATTCTATTCATACATGAAAATGAGGTGTCCGTCTGCTATAATGTCCACTAGTTTGTTTCCGTGAGCACTAGCGAAGACACTTGCCCCAGCGGATTAGGTTCTTGGATGGTAAGGTATCCGGTAAAGTCTATGATTTTTATAGCATCCAGGTATGATCTCCAATGATTTGACTACCTACTTTAATATTCATAACTTAATTTATCGCATCTATTGCCTATACTGTACGGCGGATTCACTCCCGGAATACCGGGTTCCACGCTCGGAATCACAGGATAGGTGAAGCCGTTGACTTAGCTGTGCGAATCAAACAGAAATTTGTACAGTTCTGGACCAGCATGCATATCGATCTTATACATACATGAAAAGAAGGTGCCCGTCACTAAAAGGAATAACAGGTTGTTTTCCACAACACGAATTTGGACAATTGATACAGCAGGTTTGCTCTTGTTCCGTGAATTATCGCGGCTATTTGTAATATGGTTCTGTGGATTCACTCCCGGGGTACGTAATCTGACTCTCGGAATGGCATGATATGAGTATCTACAGATTTAGCAGCTGGACGATAGAAGAAGGTGGAAACGTTCTCGCATCGTTTTTGCCTCGATCCTCCTATTCATACATGCAAATAAGTTGTCCGTGTACCAAAATGTCTAGTAATTTGTTCCGGTGAACACTGAGCATGCCAATCGCTAAAGCGGGATGGGACCTCGGAAGGTAAGGCCTGCGATAAAAAGTTTGATTCTATGCCAATTCGTTATGTTCTACAACGGTTTTACTCTGCACATTAATATTTATACCTGGAGGTATGGCGTATAACGCTCTTACAGTACAGCGGATTTACTCCCAGAATACCCGGTTTGACTTTCGGAATCACAGCATAGGTGAAGTATTGCCTTAGCATTTCGACTCCCATAGAAGGTGGTACCTTTCTCTAGAGGTTTGAACATCAATTTTGGTATTTGTACATGAAAATGTGCTGTACGACAGCAAGAATTACTACTAATAATTTTCCGTGAACAATAAGTATCGCACTGGCTACAGCGGTTCATGTTCCTTATGATACGGTATTCTTTAAGAATAGGGATTTTATAAGAATAGGTAAACTTCTTCGACAGTTTGAATCCTTACTTTAATATTCATACCGTGAATTAAGGTGTATGTTGCAAAACCTTTCAGCGGATTTATTCGCGGAATACTCCGTTTGACTCTCGGAATCACGGCACAGGTGAAGCTATTGACTTAGCCAATCGAATCCCGAAGAAGGTGTTATCGTTCTTGAACAGTAGAGCCCTCGATATTGTAATTCATACTTGAAATTAATGTGCTCGTCGCTAACGCGTGTACTAATTCGTCCCACTGTACACTGTGTTATACTGTCGCTGCAGCGGGTTGGGTCCTCGGAATGTAAGGGTTTTGGTTATACGTTTGACTTTATTCCATCTTGTAACGTTCTCAAACGGCTCCACGCCCTACTTTAATATTATAAACGCTAATTAATATGTCCAATGCCAATAGTGGACGGCGGATTGTGTTCCGGAATACCTGGTTTTACTATCGGAATCTGAGGATAGGTGAAGCTGTTCACTCAGCCGTTCATCTGTCACGGAATGTGGCAACGTTCTCGAGCGGCTTGACACTCGATCTTCTTTATAGTAATGATATTACCGTGCCCGTCACAAAGAAGTTTACAACTTCTTCCTATGAACACGAGGATGTAATCCCGAAGCGGGGGGTTAGCTTCTCCGAAGGTAAGGCTATCTGCAAAGTTTTTAACTCTATACCAACGTTCAACATTTGCTTTACGATCTGGTTCAATATTCAAACGGTGGAATGAGATTTCCATTGTCAGTACTGTTGAGCGGATTTACCCAAGGAATGCGTGGTTTGAGGCTCGGAATCGCAGGATGTGTGAAGCTACTGACATATCTGTTCGGCTCTCAATGAGGGTGGTAACGCGGAATTATACTCCAGATACAACGTGTGTCGGAGATTTAATGTGCGGCACCTGCCACAAGGGCTCATACTCACGACACCCATGGGCGCACCTTACCACACACCTACCAATTAGTCCGCGGTCCGCAAGTACCGTGGCGCCAACCTTGGGTCGGCCGGGACCATTCTAAATCCCAACTGGCTCTGCAGGCCAGCGCCCGAACAGATCGCACGCCGCTCACCCGTGGAGGATCTAACCCGTCAGAAGACGGGGACCCCTAACTCGCGATATGGCCTTACCAGTGGCCCCTCGAGGCCAACCAATGCAACAGGGGGGGGGGGGCAGAAGCCCGCCCACCCCCAGGACTCGAACCGCTTCCCGAGGTAGCAGTTAATGCAGGGCCATACTGCTCATACTCCTCGTAAGGATACCTTACTTCCTGAATGAGGTGCTTGCTCACCCTCGGCCTAGGTTGGGCCGACTCGGGCACAGTGGATTGGTCATACCAAAACTGCAGTGGTACCCGGAGGCCCGCCGCAGCCCCTGCGGGGACACCAGATATAACGAGTGTCGGTGATTTAACGTGCGATACCTGCCACGAAGGCTTAAATCACACGGCCCCCATGGGCGCGGGATTGGGATACGCCCAATCAGCGCGGTGTGTGGCGCACCTTACCACACAACTACCAATTAGCCCGCGGACCGCAAGTACCGCGGCGCCAACCTTGGGTCGGCCGGGAACTTTCTAAATCCCTACTGGCTCTGCAGGCCAGCGCCCGAGCAGATCTCACGCCGCTCACCCGTGGGGGATCTAACCCGTCCGAAGACGGGGTCCCCTTGCCCGCGATATGGGCTTACCACTGCCCCCTCGAGGCCAACCCAAGCAACCGGCGGGGGGGGGGGGGACCGAGGCCCGCCCGCCCCAGGGCTCGAACCCGTTCCCGAGGTACCGGTGTATGCAGGGCCGTACCGGTCATACCCCTTCGTAAGGACACCTTACTTTCTGAATGAGGTGCTTGCTCGCACTCGGCCTAGGTTCGGCCAACTCGGGCACCGTGGGACCGTCAGACCCATACTGCAGTGGAGCCCGAAGACCCACCGCAGCCCCTGCGGCGACTCCAGATACAGCGGGTTATCTTCTGGGGCGGTAAAGCATTCGGTAAAATGTTTGACTTTGTAGAAATTGCTATCGTTCATAAACGGTATGACTCGCCACTTTAATATTCGTACTGTGAATTATGATGTCTATTGCTAATACAGTTCTGCACATGTACTCCCTGAATACCTAGTTCGATTCTCCGAATCACATGATAGGTGAAGCTATTGACTTAGGCGTACGAATATCAAAGAGGTTGATAATGTTCTTCAACGGCTTGAATCTCGATTTTCTGATACATACGTGAAATTTAGGTGCCCGACAATTAAATGTGAACTAATTTGTTTTGGTGAACACGAAAGAATATTCTCGATCGAGCGGGTTAGTTTCTCGGAAGGTACGACCGTCTGTAATAGGTTTGACTCTATACCGATACGTAACGTTCATCAACGGTTTGTCTCAGTACTTTGATATTCATACCCCGAATTACGGTGACTGTTACCAATACCTTTCAGTGGATATACTCCCAGTGCAGCTGGATTGACTCTCGGAATCGGAGGATGGGTGAAGCTATTGACTTAGCCGTTCGTCTCTCACAGAAGGTGGCAACGTTCTCGAGCGGTATGAGCGTCAATCTCCTAATTCGTACATGGAGTTACGGTGCCCGTGACTGAAATGAATACCAATTTCATTCTTTGAACACGTAGTAATACTTTCGACACTGCGAGTTTGCGCCTCTAAAGGTAACGCCATCGGCAAGGTGTTTGACATTAGCCCAATTGGCAATGCTCTCAAATGTTTGACGCCTTACATTTCTATTCAAACCGTGAAATAATGTGTCTGCTGCCAATAATGATCAGTGAATTTACTCTAGCAATACCTGGTTTGAGTCTCCGAATAACTGGATAGATGAAGCTACTGACCTGGCCGTTCGACGCCCAAAGTAGGTGGTATCGCTCCCTAATAGTTTGACACTCGATCTTCTATTTCGTACATGAAATTAAGTTTCTCCTCACTAAAATGTATATCAGGTCGTACCTTTGAGCACGGCGTTATTCTCTCGATACTGCTGGTCAGTTCTTCGGGGGGTAAGACACTATGTAAGGTTATTAACCGTACACGAAAAGATAATGTTCTACAGCGGCTTGACGGCCAGCTTTAATATTCAAACCGTTAATTGTGGTGTCTATGGCAAGACTGTGCAGCGCATTTCCACCCGGAATATCTGTTTTAACTTTGGGAACCCCAAGGTATGTGACATAGCCGTTTGTCTCTTACAGAAGGAGGCAACGTTCTCATGCGGTTTGACACTCGATCATCTAAATGGCGAACGAAACTAAGGTGCCTGTCACTAATGTGTACATGAATTTGCTTCCCTAAGCAAGTAGCTATACACTCGATACGGCGACTTAGCTTCTCCGCCGGTAAGGCATTAGGTGAAGCGTTTGACTGATATTTCATATAGTATTGCTCTCACACGGAGTGACGCTCCATTTTAATAATCACTACGCGAATTTAGGTATCTATTGACAATATCCTTCAACGCACTTACTCCCGGCATACCAGGTTTTACTCTCCGAATCACTGGATAGGTGAAGCTATTGACTTAGCCGCTCGACACTCAAAGAAGGTGATAAGGTTCTCAAAATGATTGACCATCGATCCTCTAATTTATACGTGATGTTTCGTTTCCCGTCACTAAAATGTTTACTAATATGATTCTCTGCACACGATGTTATGCTCTCGATACAGCGAGTTAGGTTCTCGGATGGTAAGGTCTTCGATAGAATGTTTGACCTTATACCAATCGGTAACGATGGACAAAGCTTAGTGTGTGTACTTTTGTATTCCAACCGTGAACTAAGGTGTCCATTGCCAATAGTGTACAGCTGATTGATTCCTGGTATACCTGGTTTGACTATCGTAATAGCAGAGTAGGTGGAGCTATTGTCTCAGCTGTTCGAATCTGAAGGAAGGTAGGATCGTTTTCGAAGGTTATGACTCTCGATATGCTCTTGCCATAATGTCTGCTTATTGGTTTCCGTAAGCACTACGCATGACACTTTCTGCAGCGCGATGTTATTGGAAGGCAACGTATCCGGTAAAATATTGACCATACAAACATTTGGTAATTATCTACGACGTATTGACTGGGTACTTTAATATTTATACCGCGAATTAGGGCGTCTATTGCCAATATTGTTCGGCGGACTTACTCTAGGAATACCTGGCGTGTCTCTGGGAATCACAGGACATGTGTCGCTATTGACATAGTTGTGCCACTCAAAATAGAGGTGGTAAGGTTCTCGAATGCTTTGACAATCGATCTTCCTATTCATGCACTAAATAAAGGAGCCCCACAGGAAAATGTACACATATTTATACCTCTGAACACAAAGTGTATACTTTCAATACTGCGGGTTCCGTTCCCGGAAGGTATGGCCTTCGGTAAGAAGTTTGACTATATACAAATTGGTAACGATCTACGACGGTTTGACTGGGTACTTTAATATTTATACCGCGAATTAGGGCGTCTATTGCCAATACTGTTCGGCGGACTTACTCTAGGAATACCTGGCATGACTTTCGATATCACAAGGCTGGTGAAGCGATTGGCTTAGCATTTCGACACTCACAGAAGGTGGTAACGTTCTTGAACGGTTTCACGCTCTACTCTAATATTCAAACAGCGAGCTAAGGTATTCGGTATCAATAATGTACAGCGGATTGACTCCCTGCACACCTGGTTTTTCCATCGGAATAACAGGGCAGGTGAGGCTACTGACTTACCCGTTCAACTCTCAAGGCAGGTGGTTACGTTCTTCAACGGTTTGTCTCTCGATCATCTGGTGTATAGATATAATTATGTTGCTCGTCCCTAAAATCTATGCTATTTTGCTTCTCAGACCACGAGCTGATACTGTCACTATAGCTGGACGGTCTTCGTTGAATAGTCAGACTGTATACCAACAGGTGGTGTTGAACAACTGTGTGACTCACTGCTTTAGAATCTACACAGAAATGTACGGATTTTAATGCCGACACTGTACAGTGGATTTACTCCCGGACTGCCTGATTCGACTCTCAGAATCACAGGATAGGTGAAACCACTGACCCAGCTGTCGAGTCTCAAAGGCAGTGGTGGTAACATTCTTGAACGTTTTAACCATCAATATTCTAATTCATACACGAATTTAAGGTGCCGTCATTATAATGTACACTAATGAGGTTCCCAAAACACGTAGCAATACTCCATATACGGCGGGCTAACGCATTAGACGGCGAGGCATTCTGTGAAACGAATGTCTTAATAACAAATAGTTATGTTCCCACAAGTGGTGACGCTCTATTTTAATATTCATTCCGCGAATTTAGGTATCTATTGCCAATACTCTTCAGCGCATTTATTCTCGGATTATCTAGTTTGTCTTTCTGAATCGCCAGATGTGTGGAACTACTGTGACTTAGCCATTCGTCTGTCACAGAAGATGGCAACGTTCCCGAAAGGTTCGACCCGTAATCTTCTTATTCATAAATTACTCATATTCTAAAATGTACACTAATTTGTTTTGCTGCACACCATGTTATACCCTCCATACAGTGGCATGTGTTCTCGGTAGGTAATGTATCCGGTAAAGGGTATGACGATATGCCAATTGGTACCGTCCACAAATGGTTTGACGCTCTACTTTAATATTCATACCGAGAATAAATGTGTCAACTGATAATACTTTCCAGCGCATTTACTCCTGATGTTCCTGGTTTGATTTTCGGAATTGCAGGATAGGTGAAGCTATTGACACATATGTCCTATTGATAAAGAAGGGGCTAACGTTCTGGAACGGTTTGCCTCTCGACCTTATCTTTTACACATGAAATTGGGGAACCAGTTACTACGGTGTATGCTTATTTGTTTCCGTTCACACTGAGCAATACACTCGCTGCAGCAGGTTAAGTTCTCGGTAGGTATGGAAATTGATAAAGCGTTTGACTTTATACCAGCTGGTACCGATGTCAAATCGAGTGACGCTATATTTTGACATTAAAACCGTGAATTAAGGTGCCTAATACCAACACTGTTCTTCGGATTTACCTCCGGAATGCCCGGTTCCACTCTTTGCATCGTAGGGTAGCTGAACCTTATAACTAAGGCGATCGATTCTCAAATACGGTGATAAAACTCTCGAACGGTTTTACCCTCGATCTTGTAAATCGTGAATGAAACGAAGGTGCCCGTCACTAAACTGTATATTAATTTGCCTCCGTGAACACGAAATTATACTCTCGATACAGCGGGTTAGCTTCCCGGAAGGAAACGCATTCGTCAAGAAGCTTGACTCTATACCAATACGTATCTTTTTCTGACCATATGACTCACTACTTTAATGCCCATGCCGAGAATATAGGTATCTACTGCCAATACTATGCAGCAGATTTACGCCTGTATTACAAGGTTTGACTCCCGGAATGACAACCATAGGTGAAGCTATAGACACAAGCGTTTGACTCGCAAAGAAGGTGGTATATTTCTGGAAGTGTATTGCCAATAAACACCTTAATTCACGGTTAGAATAGTAAAGTGGAACATCAAACCGTTTGAGAACGTTACCTATTGCTATAAGGACAAAAGTTTTACCGAAGGTCTTACCGTCCGGGTAGTTAGCTCGCCGTATCGGGAGTATTGCTACGTGTTTGGGGAAATACATTAGAAAACATTTTAGTGTCGGGGAAGCTAATTCCATTATGAATACAAAGACCGTGTGTCAAACCGATCGAGACCGTTACCAGCTTCTGTGAGAAAGAAGGGGCTATGTAAAAAGCATCACATATCCTGTGATTCCGATAGGCAAACCAGTCATTCCGGCCGTAAATGCGCTGTACAGTACTGGCAATAGATACCTTAATTCGCCGATTTATTATTAAAGGAGAGCGTCACACCGTGTGAGAATGTTACATTTGCTATAAAGTAAAATGGTTCACCGAATGCCTTACGGTCGAAGAAGCTAACCCGCCGTATCCAGAGTATTTCCACGAGTTTAAGGAAGTACATTGGTACACTATTTAGTGGCAGCAACATAAATTCATGCATGAATTAGATAATCGAGTGTCAAACCGTTCGAGAAAGATACAACCTTCTGTGAGAGACGAACAGCTACATCAGTGGCTTCACCTATCCAGTGATTCCGAGAGTCATACCACGTATTCCTGGAATAAATCCCCTGTACTGCATAGGCATTAGACACCCTAATTCACGGAATAAACATTACAGTACACAGTCATACTGATGATGAATGATACTTATTGGTGCAGAGTCAATCTTTTTATCGAAGGCCTTACGTTCCGTGAAGCAAAACCGCTGTTTCAAGAATAGGACTTCGTGGTCAGAATAGCAATATATCGTAAATTTTAGTGACGGGCAACTTAATTTCCTCTATGGATCAGAAGATCCAGTGTCAAGCCGTTCGAGTATATAATCACCTTCAGTGACAGACGACCGGCTAAGTCAATACCTTCACCTTCCCTGCGATTCTGAGAGTCAAATCAGGTATGCCGGGAGTTAATCCGCTGAACAGTGTTGGTAATAGACACAATAAACCTCGTTGCGAATAAAGTAGATCATCAAACAGTTTGAGAATGCTGCTAAATGGAATAACGATAAATGACCTACCGTCCATGAGTATAACCCGCAGTATCGACGGTATAACTTCGTGGTCATAGAATCCAATTAGTAAACAATTTAGTGGCGGGCTCGATAGTTTAATCTATGAATTAGAAGGTAGAGTGTCAAACCGTTCAAGAACGTTACCAGCTTCTTCGTGAGTCGAACGGCTACTTCAATAGCTTCACCTATATTCGCGATTCCGAGAGACAAGCCTGGAATTCCAGGAAGAAGTCCGCTGAAAAATATTGACAATGGACACCTAAATTCTCGGCCTGAGCAACAAAGTTGGAAGTCAAATCGTCGGGCAGAATTAGAAATTGTTATGGAGTCACCCTTTTTACAGACTACGTTACCCTCCGAGAACATAACCGGCTGCATGGAGTGTCTTCCTTTGTGTTGAGATTAATAAACTAGTATTCATTTTGGTGGGGAGCAACTTATCCTCATGTATGAATAATAAGATGGAGGGTCATACCCTTCCAGAGCATTACCAATTTCTCTGAGGGTCGAACGAATAAGACAGTAGTTTTTGCTATCCTGTTATTCCGAAAGTTCATCCAGCTTTTCAGGGAGTAAATCCGTTGAACAGTATTGGCAGCAGACACATTAGGACACAGTTTGATATTATAGTGGTTCGTCAATCCGTTTGAGGGTGTTACCAATATCTGTAGAAACTAACGTTATAAAGCGGAGAACTTACCCTCTGAAAAACTAACCCGTTCTATTTAGGGTATATCATTGACTTCAGAGGGACGAATTAGTATAAATATTAGTGACGAGCACCTTCTGCGCCGCACGATTCAGAAGATTCATGGCCAAACCGCTCGAGAACGTTGCCGCCTTCTGGGAGAGTCGAACGTCTGAGTCAATAGTTTCACCTATCCTGCGATTCCGAGAGTCAAATCAGGTATCCCAGGAGTAAGTCGGCGGAACAGCGTTGGGAATAGTCACCTTAATTCTGGGATTTAATGTCAAAGTAGAGTGTCAATCCGTATGGGAGAGTTACCAATTGCTAAAAAGTTAATCGTTCTATAGTATGACGTACCGTATGCAAACCTCACCCGCTTCGTCGAGAATATAACTTCGAATTTAGAGAAAGAAGTTAGTATCCATTTGAGTGGCGGACACTTTAACTTGGTGTGCGAATCAGAAGAGCGAGCGATTAACCGCTCAGGAACGTTGCCACCTTCTGTGAGAGATGAACGGCTAAGTGAATAGCTGTACCTATCCAGAGATTGCTAGAGTGAAGCTAGGTATTCCGGGAGTAAATTCGCTGAACAGTATTTGCTATAGCCGCGATTGTTCGAGTTATGAATATTAAGGCATACCGTCACTCCCTTATAGAACGTTACCTATTCATGTAGAGTCAAATCTTTTACAGAAGGACTTACACACCGAGAACATAGCCTGCAGTATCGGGAGTATAACTTCGTGATTAGAGAAATAAATTAGTCAAAATTTTTGTGATAGCACCACAATTTCATGTCTGCCTAAGAGGGGTTAGTGTGAAACCTTACAGGAACGTTTCAACCTCATTTCGGAATCGAACTGCTGAGACAATAGCTTCACATATCCTGTGACTCCGAGGGTGAAACCAGGTGTCCTGGGAGTAAATCCTCTGAACAGTATTGGCAATGGTCACCATAATTCACGATATGAAAATTAATGTAAGGCGGTAGAACGTAGGAGACCTTTATAAATTGGTATGATGACAAACTTCTTACTGGACACCATACTTTCCACTTGCCAAACCCGTTGTATTGAGGGTGCAACTGTGTGTTCGGAGAAACAAATTAGTACACATTTTAATGACGGGAACCTTAGTTTCACATAGGAATTAGAGCATCGAAGGTCAATCCTTTGGAGAGCGTTATCACCTTCTTTGAGATTCGAGCGACTTAGTCAGGAGGTACAACTGTCACGCGGTTGCGAGGGTCAGGCCAGGTATTCCGGCAGTCAATCCTTTGTGCAGAGTTACCAAAGGACACGACCATTGACGGTATGTTTATTAAAGTAGAGCGTCAAACTTATGTTCAACATTACCTCTTGTTACGGTGTCGAACTTTTTCCGAGGGCCTTACCTGCCGTGAAGCAAGCCCGGTATATCGAGAGTATAGGTTCGAGTTCACAGAAGAAAATTCTTATTCATTTCTGTGACGAGCTCCCTAACTTCATGTACGAATTTGTTGATCGACAGCCAAACACCTCGAGAACGTTACTACTTTCTGTAAGAGACAAACGTTTAAGTCCATAGTCTGTCGTATCCAGTGATTCGGTGAGACAAACCCGGTATAGCTGGAGTAAATCCGCTGTACAGTATTGACAATAGACAACTTAATTTACAGAATGAATAATAAAGTAAAGCGTCCGACCGTTTCTGAGCATTGCCAGTTGGTATAAAGTCAAAAATTTTACCGATGGCCACACCTTCCGCGAACATTAGCGCCATAATCGAGAGTACAAGTTCGTGTTCAGAGAATGAAATGTGTGATCATTTCAGAGACGGGCGCCTTAATTTCATGTATGTGTTAGTCGATCGCGTGGCAAACCGTTCGAGACCGTTACCACATTTTATTCGTGTCAAAACGATAAGTCTGTTGCTTCACCTGTCGAGTGATGTCGAGAATAATACCACGAAATCCTTCGGTTAGTCGGCTGAAGTTTAATGGCAACTAACACCATAATTCCCGGTATGGATGCTAATGTAGAGTGTCAAACCGACGGAGAAATTTCCAATCAGCACCATGTCATCATTCCTTTGACGGAAGAGCATACCTTCGGAGAACGTACACCGCTGTAGCTAATGTCCTGTTGAATGTGCACGGATACAAATTGGTAGACATTTTAGCGGACCGACACTACATACTTGTGTACAAATACCAGCACTGAGGGCCAAAGCGTCGGAGAACGATACCACCTTTCTTGAGAGTCGCACAACTAAGTCAATAGGGTCACCTATCCTGAGACACCGAGAGTCAAACCATATGTACCTGGAGTATATCCGCTGAAAAGTATTGGCAATAGACACCGTAATTGCTGGTATGAATATAAATGTACTGAGTCAAACCATTGAACAGCGTTATGTATTGGTATAGAGTCAAACTTTATACCAACGGCCGTACCTTCCGAGGAACTAGCCCGCTGTGTCGAGAGTATAGCTTTGTGTCCGGAGATGCAAATTAGTTATCATCACAGTGACAGGTTCCATAATTTCATGTATGAATTACAAAATCGAGGGCGAAACCAATCGAGAACGTTACCACCGCCTTTGAGCGTCGCAACAGCTAAGCCATCTCCTGTGATCCAGAAAGTCAAATCAGGTATGCCGGGAGTCAATCTGCTGTGCAGTATTGGCACCGTACTCCCTATATAACGGTATAACTATTAATGGCCCGAGTTAAACTGTCGTAGAATGATACGAATTGGTATAGAATCAATGTTTCTGCAGATGACGTTACCTACCGAGAAGATAACACGCCGTATAGTGAGTATAACTTCGTGTTCAGAGAAGCCAGGTTGTAACCAAATTAGCGACGGACACCATACATTTCCTGTATGAATTAGAAGAACGAGTGTCAAACGGATCGAGAACCTGGCCACCTTCGTTGAGAGTCGAACGGCTGAATCAATAGCATCACCAGTCCTGGGATTCCGAGATTAAAACCAGGCATTCCAGGAGTATATCCGCTGCATATTATTGCCAATAGACAACTTAATTCACGGCTTGAATAACAAAGCAGAGCGTCAAACCGTTTGAGATCATTGCCAATTGGTATAAACTCAAGCACATTACGGATGGTCTCACCATCGGAGAAGCAAACACGCCGTTTCGAGTGTATAACTTCGTGATCACAGGAAGGAATTGGTATTCATTCCAGTAGCGGGCACATTATCTTCCTATATGAATTGGAAGATTCAGGTTCAATCAGATAGGGACCGTACCACTTTCCATGACTTTCGAACGACTAAGTCAATAGCTTCAGCTATCCTGCGACGTCAAGTGTCAAACCAGGTATTCCGGGGGAAAATCCGCTGAACAGTATTGGCAATAGAGACCTTAATTCGCGCTACGAATATTAAAGTAGAGATATAAATCGTAGGGGAACTTTACCAATAGATATGACTCTAATCTTCATACAGGACACCTGAATTTCCGCGAACCTAACCAGCTTTGTAGGCGGTATAACTTCGTGTTCGGAGAAACAAATTAGTGTACATTTTAATGACGGGAACCTTAATTTCCTGTATGAATGTATGAATTGGAAAATCGAGAGTCAATTCTATCGGAACGTTATCACCCTCTTTGAGAGACGAGTGGCTTAGTCAGTAGGTACAACTATCATGCGGTTCCGAGGGTCAGGCCAGGATTTCCGGTTATCTATCCGCTGTACGGTATTGGCAATAGACTCCATAATTCACGTCTTAATATTAAAGTGCAGCGACGAACCGTTTTAGAGCGTTGCCAATTGGCATAAAATCAAACACATTGCCGAAGCCCTAACCCTCCAAAAATTAACCCGCTGCATCGAAAGTATAACCTCGTATTCAGGGAAAGATATTGGTATTCATTTCAGAGATGGGCACCTTATGTTGGTGCATAAATTACAAAATCTATGGTGAAACCGATTGTGATCTTTATCACCGTCCTTGAGAGTCGAACGGGTAAGTCAATAGCTCCATATATCCTGTGATTCAGAGTCAACTCGGGTAATCCGGGAGTATGTCCACTGAATAGTATTGGCAATTGATACCTTAATTCACAGTTTGTATATTAGCGAAGAGCGTCAAACTGTTTGAGATCGTTACCAATTGCTACTAAGTTAAACGGTTTCCCGAAGGCTAGACCCTCCGAAAAATTTACCACTGTATCGAGAGCATAAATCCGTATTCAGACGTACGGACTAGTATACACTTTTGTGGCGAGCACCTTAATTTCGAGAAAGAATTCGAATATTGGGGATCAAACCGTGCGGGAGCGTTACCACCATCTTTGAGAATCGAACGTCTGTGCCAATAGCATCACCTATGCTATGATACCGTGAGACAAGTCAGGTAATCCGAGAGTAAATCTGCATTTCAGAATGGGCAATAGGGACCCTATTTCACAGTATAAATATTAAAGTACACGGCCAAACCATTGTCGAACGTAACCTATTGCTGTGTAGCCAGACTTTTAACCGAAGGCCTTACCTTCCCAGTAGTTAACCCGCTGTATCGAGAGTATAACTTCGTGGGCAGAGAAACAAAGTAGTATACATTTATGTGACGGGCCCCTTAGTGTCATGTATGAATTGGAAGATTAAGGGTCGAATCATTCGAGAACGTAACCACCCTATACTGAGGTCGAACGGCGAAGTCAATAATTTCACATATCCTTTGATTCCGAGAGTCAAACCAGGTATACCGGGAATAAATGCGATGAACAGTATTGGCAATAGATACATTATCTCGCGGCATGAATGTTAAAGCGGCCTACCAATCCGTGAGTGAATATTACCAATTGCTGTAAAGTCATACGTCTTACCGTAGACCTTACCCTCCGAAAAACAAAACAGCTGTATCGAGAGTACAAAACAATATTCAAAGGTACGAAATAGTATACACTTTAGTGGCGAGCACCTTAATATCATGAATGAATTCGATGATCGCGGGTCAAACCGATCATGAACGTTACCACCTCGTTTGAGAGCCGAGCGGCTAAGTCAATACCTTTACGTATCCCGTGATTCCGAGTGACACACTTGGTACTCCGAGATGGAATCCGCTGAACAGTACTGGCAATAGATACATTTTTTTCGGATTGAATATTAATATATAGAGTCCACCAGTTGTGGAACTATACCAATTGGTATAGAATCTAACATTTCACCGATGGCCTTACCCACCGAGATCCTCACCAGTTGCACCGAAATTATAACTTCGCTTTCAGAGAAACAAATTAGTATACATTCTGACGTCACGCACCTAAATTTCGTGTATGATTTAGAAGATCGAGTGTCAAACCGCATGAGAACGTTGCCACCTGCTGTGAGAGGGGAAAGGCTAAGTCAATAACTTCAATTCTCCTGTGACTGCACGATTCAAATCTGGAATTCCGGGAGTAAATCCGCTGAACAGTGTCGGCAAAGACACCTCAATTCACGGACTGATTATTTATGCCGACCGTCAAACCGTTGTACATCGTTACTAATTGCTACGAAGTCTAACATTTTACCGAAGACCTTACCCACCGGAAGACAAACCCGCTGTATCGAGAGTATATCTTCGTGTTCAGAGAAAGAATATGGTATTCATTTCAGTGACGGGCACCTTAACTTCATGTATGAATTATTCAATCGGCTGTCAAAACGTCCGAGAACGTTACCACCATCTGTGAGATTGAGACGGCTAAGTATATTGCGTCACCAGTTCTGTGATTCCGAAAGTTAAACCAGATGTTTTGGGGGTAAATGTGTTGTACAGTGTTGGCAGTATACATTCTAATTCACGGTATAAATACAAAATTACGGAGTCAAACCGTTGTAGAACGTTACCTATTGGTATAGTGTCAATATTTTTACCGTGGCCCTTACGCTCCGAAAATCTCACCCGCTGTATCGAGAGTATAACACCGTGCTCAGAGGAATGAGTCAGTTTACATTTTATAGAATGGCACAGAAATTGCATATATGAACAAGAAGATCTAGAATCAAGCCGGTAGAAAATGTTACTACCTTTTTCGGGAGCCGAACGGCTAAGTCAAGAGCGTCACTTGTCATGCGAATCGAAAGGGTGAAACCAAGTATTCCTGGAGTGAATCCGCAGTGCAAAACTGGCAATAGACAATAGACTGGCAATAGGTA
>NW_027471874.1:0-2500 GCF_051020765.1 Lasioglossum baleicum | reverse complement strand
TGCCTTATTCACAGCGGCGTATTGCCTCTATTTACAGCGGCGTATTGCCTCTATTTACAGCGGCGTATTGCCTTATTCACAGCGGCGTATTGCCTCTATTTACAGCGGCGTGTTGCTTCTACTTACAGCGGCGTATTGCCTTATTCACAGCGGCGTATTGCCTTATTCACAGCGGCGTATTGCCTTATTTACAGCGGCCCATTTCCAGAGTTCCAGCGGCGTATACCTTCATGTTGTAGCGCCGTACTGCTTCATCTTCTAGCAGCGTATTGCCGGAGTTCTAGCAGCATATTCCTTATATTATTAGAACAATGTAGCTGAAATAACCAATTATCCCATACGAATGCCACCTGAAAATAATACATGTGATTTAAAAGTAAAAAATTAAAATATAAATTTTTTATTTTATTAATAAGATACGAATAATACAATATGAACATAGTGTATTATTTCAAACAATTACATGTTGTTTTATTGACAATTAAATGGCCCAAAACCGGCATCTCAATATCCGCACAAATCCACAGACATGGTTTGAACGAAAAAAAAGGTAGGGACAGAGGGAAACTCGTTAATCCAAACACGCGCATCGCAAACATATCCGGGGACGATCTAGCTAACAGTACAGACCAAAACTGACTCCCGCCGTTTACCCGCACGACCGATAGAACACGATTAGTACACGTCGAAATATAACTCGGAAAATTATTTCTCAATAACTCGATAAATACTCATCCGAGCGCTTTCATACTTGATATTTGTCTTCCAAATGCTTTACCACACGATGATCTAATATTTATAATTGTCCGAGTAAGCCGGAAAGATAAGTTTACTCTTGGCGGTCGGAGCAATATTTCACAAAAACTGGAGCAATACGCGTCCGAGAGCTTTGAAACTCGAGAAACATTGATGACAAGCGGTATCGTGCGTGGATATAACGATTAAAGTCGTGCGGGAGCTCGGGGAGAAAAGTTTACTCTTGGCGGTTGGACTTAGAAAAATTTCGCTCGAGCTCCTTCGCACGGCGATCCGACCCGCCTCGGCGCGCGAACGATTCGTTCGAGCGGCCGAGCAAGCGATGCGCTCCGAACATTATTCTCAGTTTATTCGATAAATACTCATCCGAGCGCTTTCATACTTGATATTTGTCTTCGAAATGCTTTACCACACGATGATCTAATATTTATAATTGTCCGAGTAAGCCGGAAAGATAAGTTTACTCTTGGCGGTCGGAGCAATATTTCACAAAAACTGGAGCAATACGCGTCCGAGAGCTTTGAAACTCGAATAACATTGATGACAAGCGGTATCGTGCGTGGATATAACGATTAAAGTCGTGCGGGAGCTCGGGGAGAAAAGTTTACTCTTGGCGGTTGGACTTAGAAAAATTTCGCTCGAGCTCCTTCGCACGGCGATCCGACCCGCCTCGGCGCGCGAACGATTCGTTCGAGCGGCCGAGCAAGCGATGCGCTCCGAACATTATTCTCAGTTTATTCGATAAATACTCATCCGAGCGCTTTCATACTTGATATTTGTCTTCGAAATGCTTTACCACACGATGATCTAATATTTATAATTGTCCGAGTAAGCCGGAAAGATAAGTTTACTCTTGGCGGTCGGAGCAATATTTCACAAAAACTGGAGCAATACGCGTCCGAGAGCTTTGAAACTCGAGAAATATTGATGACAAGCGGTATCGTGCGTGGATATAACGATTAAAGTCGTGCGGGAGCTCGGGGAGAAAAGTTTACTCTTGGCGGTTGGACTTAGAAAAATTTCGCTCGAGCTCCTTCGCACGGCGATACGACGCGCCTCGGCGCGCGAACGATTCGTTCGAGCGGCCGAGCAAGCGATGCGCTCCGAACATTATTCTCAGTTTATTCGATAAATACTCATCCGAGCGCTTTCATACTTGATATTTGTCTTCGAAATGCTTTACCACACGATGATCTAATATTTATAATTGTCCGAGTAAGCCGGAAAGATAAGTTTACTCTTGGCGGTCGGAGCAATATTTCACAAAAACTGGAGCAATACGCGTCCGAGAGCATTGAAACTCGAGAAATATTGATGACAAGCGGTATCGTGCGTGGATATAACGATTAAACTCGTGCGAGATCTCGGGGAGAAAAGTTTACTCTTGGCGGTTGGACTTAGAAAAATTTCGCTCGAGCTCCTTCGCACGGCGATACGACGCGCCTCGGCGCGCGAACGAATCGTTCGAGCGGCCGAGCAAGCGATGCGCTCCGAACATTATTCTCAGTTTATTCGATAAATACTCATCCGAGCGCTTTCATACTTGATATTTGTCTTCCAAATGCTTTACCACACGATGATCTAATATTTATAATTGTCCGAGTAAGCCGGAAAGATAAGTTTACTCTTGGCGGTCGGAGCAATATTTCACAAAAACTGGAGCAATACGCGTCCGAGAGCTTTGAAACTCGAGAAACATTGATGACAAGCGGTATCGTGCGTGGATATAACGATTAAAGTCGTG